>NW_027456257.1:300000-445410 GCF_040206685.1 Ascaphus truei | reverse complement strand
TCATTACAGGGGCCTTTACACGGCGCATCTCATTACAGGGGCCTTTACACGGCGCATCTCATTACATAGGCCGTTACACGGCGCATCTCATTACAGGGGCCTTTACACTGCGCATCTCATTACAGGGGCCTTTAAACTGCGCATCTAATTACAAGGGCCTTTACACTGCGCATCTCATTACAGGGGCATTTACACTGCGCATCTCATTACAGGGGCATCTACACTGCGCATCTCATTACAGGGGCAATTACACGGCGCATCTCATTACAGGGGCATTTACACGGCGCAACTCATTACAAGGGCCTTTACACGGCGCATATCATTACAGGGGCCTTTACACTGCGCATCTCATTACAGGGGCCTTTACACTGCGCATCTCATTACAGGGGCCTTTACACTGCGCATCTCATTACAGGGGCCTTTACACTGCGCATCTCATTACAGGGGCATTTACACTGCGCATCTCATTACAGGGGCATTTACACTTGGCATCTCATTACAGGGGCATTTACACTGGGCATCTCATTACAGGGGGCATTTACACTGCACATCTCATTAAGGGGCATTTACACTGCGCATCTCATTAAGGGGCATTTACACTGCGCATCTCATTACGGGGCATTTACACTGCGCATCTCATTACAGGGGCATTTACACTGCGCATCTCATTACAGGGGCCTTTACACTGCGCATCTCATTATGGGGCCTTTACACTGCGCATCTCATTACAGGGGCCTTTACACTGCGCATCTCATTACTGGGCATTTACACTGCGCATCTCATTACAGGGGCATTTACACTGCGCATCTCATTACAGGGGCATTTACACTGCGCATCTCATTACAGGGACATTTACACTGCGCATCTCATTACAGGGGCATTTACACTGCGCATCTCATTAAAGGGGCCTTTACACTGCGCATCTCATTACGGGGCTTTTACACTGCGCATCTCATTAAAGGGGCCTTTACACTGCGCATCTCATTACAGGGGCTTTTGCACTGCGCATCTCATTACAGGGGCCTTTACACTGCGCATCTCATTACGGGGCATTTACACTGCGCATCTCATTACAGGGGCATTTACACTGCGCATCTCATTACAGGGGCATTTACACTGGGCATCTCATTACAGGGGCATTTACACTGCGCATCTCATTACAGGGGCATTTACATGGCGCATCTCATTACAGGGGCCTTTCCACTGCGCATCTCATTACAGGGGCCTTTACACTGCGCATCTCATTACAGGGGCCTCTACACTGCGCATCTCATTACGGGGCCTCTACACTGCGCATCTCATTACAGGGGCATTTACACTGCGCATCTCATTAAAGGGGCATTTACACTGCGCATCTCATTACAGGGGCATATACACTGCGCATCTCATTACAGGGGCATTTACACTGCACATCTCATTACAGGGGCATTTACACTGCGCATCTCATTACAGGGGCATTTACACTGCGCATCTCATTACAGGGGCATTTAGACTGCGCATCTCATTACGGGGCATTTACACTGTGCATCTCATTAAGGGGCATTTACACTGGGCATCTCATTACGGTGCATTTACACTGCGCATCTCATTACAGGGGCATTTATACTGCGCATCTCATTACAGGGGCCTTTACACCCCTGTAATGAGATGCGCAATGTAAATGCCACTGTAATGAGATGCGCAGTGTAAATGCCCCGTAATGGGATGCCCAGTGTAAATGCCCCTTAATGAGATGCACAGTGTAAATGCCCTGTAATGAGATGCGCAGTGTAAATGCCCCGTAATGAGATGCACAGTGTAAATGCCCCTGTAATGAGATGCGCATTGTAAATGCCCCTGTAATGACATGCGCAGTGTAAATGCCCCTGTAATGAGATGCGCAGTGTAAATGCCCCTGTAATGAGAAGCGCAGTGTAAATGCCCCGTAATGAGATGCACAGTGTAAATGCCCCTTTAATGAGATGCGCAGTGTAAATGCTGCGTAATCAGATGCGCAGTGTAAATGCCCTGTAATGAGATGCGCAGTGTAAATGCCCCGTAATGAGATGCACAGTGTAAATGCCCCTGTAATGAGATGCGCAGTGTAAATGCCCCGTAATGAGATGCGCAGTGTAAATGCCCTGTAATGAGATGCGCAGTGTAAATGCCCCTGTAATGAGATGCGCAGTGTAAATGCCCGTCAGTGCTATGCAATAATAATATCCTTATCCCTTTGTGTACAGCGCCGCCGTCACTGTCAGTGCTATGTAATACTATCCTTATCCCTGTATGTACAGCGCCGCCGTCACTGTCAGTGCTGTGTATTACTATCCTTATCCCTGTATGTACAGCACCGCCCTCACTGTCAGTGCTATGTAATACTATCCTTATCCCTGTATGTACAGCGCCGCCGTCACTGTCAGTTCTATGTAATACTATCCTTATCCCTGTATGTACAGCGCCACCGTCACTGTCACTGCTATGTAATAATACTATCCTTATCCCTGTATGTACAGCGCCATCGTCACTGTCAGTGCTATGTAATAATAATATCCTTATCCCTGTATGTACAGCGCCGCCGTCACTGTCAGTGCTATGTAATACTATCCTTATCCCTGTATGTACAGCGCCGCCGTCACTGTCAGTGCTGTGTAATACTATCCTTATCCCTGTATGTACAGCGTCGCCGTCACTGTCAGTGCTATGTAATACTATCCTTATCCCTGTATGTACAGCGCCACGTCACTGTCAGTGCTATGTAATACTATCCTTATCCCTGTGTGTACAGCGCCGCCGTCACTGTCAGTGCTATGTAATAATACTATCCTTATCCCGTTATGTACAGTTCCACCATCACTGTCAGTGCTATGTAATAATACTATCCTTATCCCTGTATGTACAGCGCCACGTCACTGTCAGTGCTATGTAATAATACTATCCTTATCCCTGTATGTACAGCGCCGCCGTCACTGTCAGTGCTATGTAATAATACTATCCTTATCCCTGTATGTACAGCGCCGCCGTCACTGTAAGTGCTATGTAATAATAATATCCTTATCCCTGTATGTACAGTGCGCTGTCACTGTCATTGCTATGTAATACTATCCTTATCCCTGTATGTACAATTACATAGCACTGACAGTAATGGCGGCGTTGTACATACAGGGATAAGAATAGTATTATTACATAGCACTGACAGTGACGGCGGCGCTGTACATACAGAGATAAGGATAGTATTATTGCAAAGCAGTGACAGTGACGGCGGCACTGTCCATACAGGGATAAGGATAGTATTATTACATAGCACTGACAGTGACGGCGGCGCTGTACACACAGGGATAAGGATAGTATTACATAGCACTTACAGTAAAGGCCCCTGTAATGAGATGCGCAGTGTAAATGCCCCTGTAATGAGATGCGCCGTGTAAAGGCCCCTGTAATGAGATGCGCCCTGTAAATGCCCCTGTAATGAGATGCGCCGTGTAAATGCCCCTGTAATGAGATGCGCAGTGTAAATGCCCCTGTAATGAGATGTGCAGTGTAAATGCCCCTGTAATGAGATGCGCAGTGTAAAGGCCCTTGTAATGAGATGCGCAGTGTAAAGGCCCCTGTAATGAGATGCGCCGTGTAAAGGCCCCTGTAATGAGATGCGCCATGTAAAGGCCCCTGTAATGAGATGTGCCGTGTAAAGGCCCCTGTAATGAGATGCGCCGTGTAAAGGCCCCTGTAATGAGATGCGCCGTGTAAAGGCCCCTGTAATGAGATGCGCAGTATAAATGCCCCTGTAATGAGATGCGCAGTGTAAATGCACCATAATGAGATGCCCAGTGTAAATGCCCCTTAATGAGATGCACAGTGTAAATGCCCCGTAATGAGATGCGCAGTCTAAATGCCCCTGTAATGAGATGCGCAGTGTAAATGCCCCTGTAATGAGATGCGCAGTGTAAATGCCCCTGTAATGAGATGTGCAGTGTAAATGCCCCTGTAATGAGATGCGCAGTGTATATGCCCCTGTAATGAGATGCGCAGTGTAAATGCCCCTTTAATGAGATGCGCAGTGTAAATGCCCCTGTAATGAGATGCGCAGTGTAGAGGCCCCGTAATGAGATGCGCAGTGTAGAGGCCCCTGTAATGAGATGCGCAGTGTAAAGGCCCCTGTAATGAGATGCGCAGTGGAAAGGCCCCTGTAATGAGATGCGCCATGTAAATGCCCCTGTAATGAGATGCGCAGTGTAAATGCCCCTGTAATGAGATGCCCAGTGTAAATGCCCCTGTAATGAGATGCGCAGTGTAAATGCCCCTGTAATGAGATGCGCAGTGTAAATGCCCCGTAATGAGATGCGCAGTGTAAAGGCCCCTGTAATGAGATGCGCAGTGCAAAAGCCCCGTAATGAGATGCGCAGTGTAAAGGCCCCTTTAATGAGATGCGCAGTGTAAAAGCCCCGTAATGAGATGCGCAGTGTAAAGGCCCCTTTAATGAGATGCGCAGTGTAAATGCCCCTGTAATGAGATGCGCAGTGTAAATGTCCCTGTAATGAGATGCGCAGTGTAAATGCCCCTGTAATGAGATGCGCAGTGTAAATGCCCCTGTAATGAGATGCGCAGTGTAAATGCCCAGTAATGAGATGCGCAGTGTAAAGGCCCCTGTAATGAGATGCGCAGTGTAAAGGCCCCATAATGAGATGCGCAGTGTAAAGGCCCCTGTAATGAGATGCGCAGTGTAAATGCCCCTGTAATGAGATGCGCAGTGTAAATGCCCCGTAATGAGATGCGCAGTGTAAATGCCCCTTAATGAGATGCGCAGTGTAAATGCCCCTTAATGAGATGTGCAGTGTAAATGCCCCCTGTAATGAGATGCCCAGTGTAAATGCCCCTGTAATGAGATGCCAAGTGTAAATGCCCCTGTAATGAGATGCGCAGTGTAAATGCCCCTGTAATGAGATGCGCAGTGTAAAGGCCCCTGTAATGAGATGCGCAGTGTAAAGGCCCCTGTAATGAGATGCGAAGTGTAAAGGCCCCTGTAATGAGATGCGCAGTGTAAAGGCCCCTGTAATGATATGCGCCGTGTAAAGGCCCTTGTAATGAGTTGCGCCGTGTAAATGCCCCTGTAATGAGATGCGCCGTGTAATTGCCCCTGTAATGAGATGCGCAGTGTAGATGCCCCTGTAATGAGATGCGCAGTGTAAATGCCCCTGTAATGAGATGCGCAGTGTAAAGGCCCTTGTAATTAGATGCGCAGTTTAAAGGCCCCTGTAATGAGATGCGCAGTGTAAAGGCCCCTGTAATGAGATGCGCCGTGTAACGGCCTATGTAATGAGATGCGCCGTGTAAAGGCCCCTGTAATGAGATGCGCCGTGTAAAGGCCCCTGTAATGAGATGCGCAATGTAAATGCCACTGTAATGAGATGCGCAGTGTAAATGCCCCGTAATGGGATGCCCAGTGTAAATGCCCCTTAATGAGATGCGCATTGTAAATGCCCCTGTAATGACATGCGCAGTGTAAATGCCCCTGTAATGAGATGCGCAGTGTAAATGCCCCGTAATGAGATGCGCAGTGTAAATGCCCCTTTAATGAGATGCGCAGTGTAAATGCCCCGTAATGAGATGCGCAGTGTAAATGCCCTGTAATGAGATGCGCAGTGTAAATGCCCCGTAATGAGATGCACAGTGTAAATGCCCCTGTAATGAGATGCGCAGTGTAAAGGCCCTTGTAATTAGATGCGCAGTGTAAAGGCCCCTGTAATGAGATGCGCAGTGTAAAGGCCCCTGTAATGAGATGCGCCGTGTAACGGCCTATGTAATGAGATGCGCCGTGTAAAGGCCCCTGTAATGAGATGCGCCGTGTAAAGGCCCCTGTAATGAGATGCGCAATGTAAATGCCACTGTAATGAGATGCGCAGTGTAAATGCCCCGTAATGGGATGCCCAGTGTAAATGCCCCTTAATGAGATGCACAGTGTAAATGCCCTGTAATGAGATGCGCAGTGTAAATGCCCCGTAATGAGATGCACAGTGTAAATGCCCCTGTAATGAGATGCGCATTGTAAATGCCCCTGTAATGACATGCGCAGTGTAAATACCCCTGTAATGAGATGCGCAGTGTAAATGCCCCTGTAATGAGAAGCGCAGTGTAAATGCCCCGTAATGAGATGCGCAGTGTAAATGCCCCTTTAATGAGATGCGCAGTGTAAATGCTGCGTAATGAGATGCGCAGTGTAAATGCCCTGTAATGAGATGCGCAGTGTAAATGCCCCGTAATGAGATGCACAGTGTAAATGCCCCTGTAATGAGATGCGCAGTGTAAATGCCCCGTAATGAGATGCGCAGTGTAAATGCCCTGTAATGAGATGCGCAGTGTAAATGCCCCTGTAATGAGAAGCGCAGTGTAAATGCCCGTCAGTGCTATGCAATAATAATATCCTTATCCCTTTGTGTACAGCGCCGCCGTCACTGTCAGTGCTATGTAATACTATCCTTATCCCTGTATGTACAGCGCCGCCGTCACTGTCAGTGCTGTGTATTACTATCCTTATCCCTGTATGTACAGCACCGCCCTCACTGTCAGTGCTATGTAATACTATCCTTATCCCTGTATGTACAGCGCCGCCGTTACTGTCAGTTCTATGTAATACTATCCTTATCCCTGTATGTACAGCGCCACCGTCACTGTCACTGCTATGTAATAATACTATCCTTATCCCTGTATGTACAGCGCCATCGTCACTGTCAGTGCTATGTAATAATAATATCCTTATCCCTGTATGTACAGCGCCGCCGTCACTGTCAGTGCTATGTAATACTATCCTTATCCCTGTATGTACAGCGCCGCCGTCACTGTCAGTGCTGTGTAATACTATCCTTATCCCTGTATGTACAGCGTCGCCGTCACTGTCAGTGCTATGTAATACTATCCTTATCCCTGTATGTACAGCGCCACGTCACTGTCAGTGCTATGTAATACTATCCTTATCCCTGTGTGTACAGCGCCGCCGTCACTGTCAGTGCTATGTAATAATACTATCCTTATCCCGTTATGTACAGTTCCACCATCACTGTCAGTGCTATGTAATAATACTATCCTTATCCCTGTATGTACAGCGCCACGTCACTGTCAGTGCTATGTAATAATACTATCCTTATCCCTGTATGTACAGCGCCGCCGTCACTGTCAGTGCTATGTAATAATACTATCCTTATCCCTGTATGTACAGCGCCGCCGTCACTGTCAGTGCTATGTAATAATAATATCCTTATCCCTGTATGTACAGTGCGCTGTCACTGTCATTGCTATGTAATACTATCCTTATCCCTGTATGTACAATTACATAGCACTGACAGTACATAGCGGCGTTGTACATACAGGGATAAGAATAGTATTATTACATAGCACTGACAGTGACGGCGGCGCTGTACATACAGAGATAAGGATAGTATTATTGCAAAGCAGTGACAGTGACGGCGGCACTGTCCATACAGGGATAAGGATAGTATTATTACATAGCAGTGAATGTGACGGCGGCGCTGTAGATACAGGGATAAGGATTGTATTACATAGCACTGACAGTGACGGCGGCGCCCTGTAAAGGGCAAGTCTGTGGCAATAACAGGGGTGGAGAAAAGTACTTTCTACTCACTGACAGTGATGGCGGCGCTGTACATACAGGGATAAGGATAGTATTATTACATAGCACTGACAGTGACGGCGGCGCTGTACATACAGGGATAAGTGCCGCCGTCACTGTCAGTACTGTCATATATCCTATCCTTATCCCTGTATGTACAGCGCCGCCGTCACTGTCAGTGCTATGTAATAATGCTATCCTTAACCCTGTATGTGCAGCGCCGCCGTCACTGTCAGTGCTGTGCAATAATACTATTCTTATCCCTGTATGTACAGCCCCGCCGTCACTGTCAGTGCTATGTAATACTATCCTTATCCCTGTATGTACAACGCCGCCGTCACTGTCAGTGCTATGTAATAATACCATCCTTATCCCTTCCTATAAGAAGTTAGCTAAAAAGTAGCTTCGAAAAACGCTTAGGTTAAGTTTCAGAGTTGCTTCTAATGTACCAAAGCTGGACTTAGACATAATTTCACTCTCACAACATTATGGCTGGTTAGAGAGGGTCCGAACCACAAGTACCGGGTCCATGGTTCTGGCCGTATACTGGGGGGACGGGGACGACTCCCATTAACCCCTGACTATACCGGGGATACGCTTATCACAATGCCTTTCTGGTCTGTGCTGAAGCAGGGCATTCTGGCAGCCAAGTGGCTTGACCTTTATTAGTGAGCCTGGTTACCCCCTCTCGGAACCACAGACTTAGAAATCGCCAGCTCATATACAGTGCATAAAATATAATTATATATATACCCTTATACACCATTTTAATAAAAAATATCACAAAATTCTTCTAAGTCCTTCGGAAAGAGTGAAAGACGCGCACGTTCATTTTCAGAGCTCCTAGACCTTCCTATAAGAAGTTAGCCAAAAAGTAGCTTCGAAAAACGCTTAGGTTAAGTTTCAGAGTTGCTTCTAATGTACCAAAGCTGGACTTAGACATAATTTCACTCTCACAACATTATGGCTGGTTGGAGAGAGTCCGAACCACAAGTACCGGGTCCATGGTTCTGGCCGTATACTGGGGGGACGGGGACGACTCCCATTAACCCCTGACTATACCGGGGATACGTTTATCCAATGCCTTTCTGGTCTGTGCTGAAGCAGGGCATTCTGGCAGCCAAGTGGCTTGACCTTTATTAGTGAGCCTGGTTACCCCCTCTCGGAACCACAGACTTAGAAATCGCCAGCTCATATACAGTGCATAAAATATATTTATAAATATACCCTTATACACCATTTTAATAAAAAATATCACAAAATTCTTTTAAGTCCTTCGGAAAGAGTGAAAGACGCGCACGTTCATTTTCAGAGCTCCTAGACCTTCCTATAAGAAGTTAGCCAAAAAGTAGCTTCGAAAAACGCTTAGGTTAAGTTTCAGAGTTGCTTCTAATGTACCAAAGCTGGACTTAGACATAATTTCACTCTCACAACATTATGGCTGGTTGGAGAGAGTCCGAACCACAAGTACCGGGTCCATGGTTCTGGCCGTATACTGGGGGGACGGGGACGACTCCCATTAACCCCTGACTATACCGGGGATACGCTTATCACAATGCCTTTCTGGTCTGTGCTGAAGCAGGGCATTCTGGCAGCCAAGTGGCTTGACCTTTATTAGTGAGCCTGGTTACCCCCTCTCGGAACCACAGACTTAGAAATCGCCAGCTCATATACAGTGCATAAAATATATTTATATATATACCCTTATACACCATTTTAATAAAAAATATCACAAAATTCTTCTAAGTCCCTCGGGAAGAGTGAAAGACGCGTACGTTCATTTTCAGAGCTCCTAGACCTTCCTATAAGAAGTTAGCCAAAAAGTAGCTTCGAAAAACGCTTAGGTTAAGTTTCAGAGTTGCTTCTAATGTACCAAAGCTGGACCTAGACATAATTTCACTCACAACATTATGGCTGGTTGGAGACAGTCCGAACCACAAGTAACGGGTCCATGGTTCTGGCCGTATACTGGGGGGACGGGGACGACTCCCATTAACCCCTGACTATACCGGGGATACGCTTATCACAATGCCTTTCTGGTCTGTGCTGAAGCAGGGCATTCTGGCAGCCAAGTGGCTTGACCTTTATTAGTGAGCCTGGTTACCCCCTCTCGGAACCACAGACTTAGAAATCGCCAGCTCATATACAGTGCATAAAATATATTTATATATATACCCTTATACACCATTTTAATAAAAAATATCACAAAATTCTTCTAAGTCCCTCGGGAAGAGTGAAAGACGCGCACGTTCATTTTCAGCAACTTTTTTACACAAAGTTAACAACACATTTGAAGCTCAATATTTCATGGGCTGAAGCGGGGAAGATAGAAAACGTGTGCCCTGTAAAGGCGAAGTCTGTGGCATTAACAGGAAGGGAGAAAAAGTACTTTTCCCCATTTTTAGGTTCAGCGGTAAAATGGCAAGTTTCTATGGAACTGCATCTCGACTTGTGACTGTGGTTTTCCCGGTCACACAAAAATGCTGAAATTCGACTTATACAGTGTTTTTGCTTATTAAACTTCATGAATTCTCTCCTCTTGACTGTAGAATAGTGTGTTAAGCAAAGCACAATACATTCCTATGTGTAGAAGAAAAGATATACGCGATTTCACAATGTGTTCCTAGAACAGCTGTGAGCAACTTTTTTACACAATGTTAACAACACATTTGAAGCTCAATATTTCATGGGCTGAAGCGGGGAAGATAGAAAACGTGTGCCCTGTAAAGGCCAAGTCTGTGGCATTAACAGGAAGGGAGAAAAAGTACTTTCTACCCATTTTTAGGTTCAGCGGTAAAATGGCAAGTTTCTATGGAACTGCATCTCGGCTTGTGACTGTGGTTTTCCCGGTCACACAAAAATGCTGAAATTCGACTTATACAGTGTTTGTGCTTATTAAACTTGATGAATTCTCTCCTCTTGACTGTAGAATAGTGTGTAAAGCAAAGCACAATACATTCCTATTTGTAGAAGCAAAGATATACGCGATTTCACAATGTGTTCCTAGAACAGCTGTGAGCAACTTTTTTACACAATGTTAACAACACATTTGAAGCTCAATATTTCATGGGCTGAAGCGGGGAAGATAGAAAACGTGTGCCCTGTAAAGGCGAAGTCTGTGGCATTAACAGGAAGGGAGAAAAAGTACTTTCTACCCATTTTTAGGTTCAGCGGTAAAACGGCAAGTTTCTATGGAACTGCATCTCGGCTTGTGACTGTGGTTTTCCCGGTCACACAAAAATGCTGAAATTCGACTTATACAGAGTTTTTGCTTATTAAACTTGATGAATTCTCTCCTCTTGACTGTAGAATGGTGTGTAAAGCAAAGCACAATACATTCCTATGTGTAGAAGAAAAGAGATACGCGATTTCACAATGTGTTCCTAGAACAGCTGTGAGCAACTTTTTTACACCACGTTAACAACAGATTTGAAGCTCAATATTTCATGGGCTGAAGCGGGGAAGATAGAAAACGTGTGCCCTGTAAAGGCGAAGTCTGTGGCATTAACAGGAAGGGAGAAAAAGTACTTTCTACCCATTTTTAGGTTCAGCGGTAAAATGGCAAGTTTCTATGGAACTGCATCTCGGCTTGTGACTGTGGTTTTCCCAAACACAATAATGCTGAAAATTGACTTATACAGTGTTTGTGCTTATTAAACTTGATGAATTCTCTCCTCTTGACTGTAGAATAGTGTGTAAAGCAAAGCACAATACATTCCTATGTGTAGAAGCAAAGATATACGCGATTTCACAATGTGTTCCTAGAACAGCTGTGAGCAACTTTTTTACACAATGTTAACAACACATTTGAAGCTCAATATTACATAGCACTTACAGTGACGGTGGCACTGTACATACAGGGATAAGGATAGTATTATTACATAGCACTGACAGTGACGGCGGCGCTGTACACACAGGGATAAGGATAGTATTACATAGCACTGACAGTGACGCGGCGCTGTACATACAGGGATAAGGATAGTATTACATAGCACTGACAGTGACGGCGGCGCTGTACATACAGGGATAAGGATATTATTATTGCATAGCACTGACAGTGACGGCGGCGCTGTACATACAGGGATAAGGAAAGTATCATTACATAGCAGTGACAGTGACGGAGGCGCTGTACACACAGGGATAAGGATAGTTTTACATAGCACTGACAGTGACGCGGTGCTGTACATACAGGGATAAGGATAGTATTACATAGCACTGACAGTGATGGCGACGCTGTACATACAGGGATAAGGATAGTATTACACAGCACTGACAGTGACGGCGGCGCTGTACATACAGGGATAAGGATAGTATTACTTAGCACTGACAGTGACGGCGGCGCTGTACATACAGGGATAAGGATATTATTATTACATAGCACTGACAGTGATGGCGGCACTGTACATACAGGGTTAAGGATAGTGTAATTACATAGCAGTGACAGTGACGGCGGCGCTGTACATACAGGGATAAGGATAGTATTACATAGAACTGACAGTGACGGCGGAGCTGTACATACAGGGATAAGGATAGTATTACATAGCACTGACAGTGACGGCGGCGCTGTACATACAGGGATAAGAATAGTATTATTACATAGCACTGACAGTGACCGCAGCGCTGTACATACAGGGATAAGGATAGTATTATTACATAGCACTGACAGTGACGGAGGCGCTGTACATACAGGGATAAGGATAATATTATTACATAGCACTGACAGTGACGGAGGCGCTGTACATACAGGGGGCGCTGTACATACAGGAATAAGGATAGTATTATTACATAGCACTGACAGTGACGGTGGCGCTGTACATACAGGGATAAGGATAGTATTATTACATAGCACTGACAGTGACGGTGGCACTGTACATACAGGGATAAGGATAGTATTATTACATAGCACTGACAGTGACGGCGGCGCTGTACACACAGGGATAAGGATAGTATTACATAGCACTGACAGTGACGCGGCGCTGTACATACAGGGATAAGGATAGTATTACATAGCACTGACAGTGACGGCGGCGCTGTACATACAGGGATAAGGATATTATTATTCGCATAGCACTGACAGTGACGGCGGCGCTGTACATACAAGGATAAGGATAGTATTATTACATAGCAGTGACAGTGACGGCGGCGCTGTACATACAGGGATAAGGATAGTATTACATAGAACTGACAGTGACGGCGGCGCTGTACATACAGGGGGCGCTGTACATACAGGAATAAGGATAGTATTATTACATAGCACTGACAGTGACGGTGGCGCTGTACATACAGGGATAAGGATAGTATTATTACATAGCACTGACAGTGACGGCGGCGCTGTACACACAGGGATAAGGATAGTATTACATAGCACTGACAGTGACGCGGCGCTGTACATACAGGGATAAGGATAGTATTACATAGCACTGACAGTGACGGCGGCGCTGTACATACAGGGATAAGGATATTATTATTGCATAGCACTGACAGTGACGGCGGCGCTGTACATACAGGGATAAGGAAAGTATCATTACATAGCAGTGACAGTGACGGAGGCGCTGTACACACAGGGATAAGGATAGTTTTACATAGCACTGACAGTGACGCGGTGCTGTACATACAGGGATAAGGATAGTATTACATAGCACTGACAGTGATGGCGACGCTGTACATACAGGGATAAGGATAGTATTACACAGCACTGACAGTGACGGCGGCGCTGTACATACAGGGATAAGGATAGTATTACTTAGCACTGACAGTGACGGCGGCGCTGTACATACAGGGATAAGGATATTATTATTACATAGCACTGACAGTGATGGCGGCACTGTACATACAGGGTTAAGGATAGTGTAATTACATAGCAGTGACAGTGACGGCGGCGCTGTACATA
Organism: Ascaphus truei; assembly: GCF_040206685.1. Classification (NCBI taxonomy): domain Eukaryota; kingdom Metazoa; phylum Chordata; class Amphibia; order Anura; family Ascaphidae; genus Ascaphus; species Ascaphus truei. The sequence goes on along the minus strand of NW_027456257.1, from coordinate 431,920 downwards.
CAGGGATAAGGATAGTATTACATAGAACTGACAGTGACGGCGGAGCTGTACATACAGGGATAAGGATAGTATTACATAGCACTGACAGTGACGGCGGCGCTGTACATACAGGGATAAGAATAGTATTATTACATAGCACTGACAGTGACCGCAGCGCTGTACATACAGGGATAAGGATAGTATTATTACATAGCACTGACAGTGACGGAGGCGCTGTACATACAGGGATAAGGATAATATTATTACATAGCACTGACAGTGACGGAGGCGCTGTACATACAGGGGGCGCTGTACATACAGGAATAAGGATAGTATTATTACATAGCACTGACAGTGACGGTGGCGCTGTACATACAGGGATAAGGATAGTATTATTACATAGCACTGACAGTGACGGTGGCACTGTACATACAGGGATAAGGATAGTATTATTACATAGCACTGACAGTGACGGCGGCGCTGTACACACAGGGATAAGGATAGTATTACATAGCACTGACAGTGACGCGGCGCTGTACATACAGGGATAAGGATAGTATTACATAGCACTGACAGTGACGGCGGCGCTGTACATACAGGGATAAGGATATTATTATTCGCATAGCACTGACAGTGACGGCGGCGCTGTACATACAAGGATAAGGATAGTATTATTACATAGCAGTGACAGTGACGGCGGCGCTGTACATACAGGGATAAGGATAGTATTACATAGAACTGACAGTGACGGCGGCGCTGTACATACAGGGGGCGCTGTACATACAGGAATAAGGATAGTATTATTACATAGCACTGACAGTGACGGTGGCGCTGTACATACAGGGATAAGGATAGTATTATTACATAGCACTGACAGTGACGGCGGCGCTGTACACACAGGGATAAGGATAGTATTACATAGCACTGACAGTGACGCGGCGCTGTACATACAGGGATAAGGATAGTATTACATAGCACTGACAGTGACGGCGGCGCTGTACATACAGGGATAAGGATATTATTATTGCATAGCACTGACAGTGACGGCGGCGCTGTACATACAGGGATAAGGAAAGTATCATTACATAGCAGTGACAGTGACGGAGGCGCTGTACACACAGGGATAAGGATAGTTTTACATAGCACTGACAGTGACGCGGTGCTGTACATACAGGGATAAGGATAGTATTACATAGCACTGACAGTGACGGCGACGCTGTACATACAGGGATAAGAATAGTATTATTACATAGCACTGACAGTGACCGCAGCGCTGTACATACAGGGATAAGGATAGTATTATTACATAGCACTGACAGTGACGGAGGCGCTGTACATACAGGGATAAGGATAATATTATTACATAGCACTGACAGTGACGGAGGCGCTGTACATACAGGGGGCGCTGTACATACAGGAATAAGGATAGTATTATTACATAGCACTGACAGTGACGGTGGCGCTGTACATACAGGGATAAGGATAGTATTATTACATAGCACTGACAGTGACGGTGGCACTGTACATACAGGGATAAGGATAGTATTATTACATAGCACTGACAGTGACGGCGGCGCTGTACACACAGGGATAAGGATAGTATTACATAGCACTGACAGTGACGCGGCGCTGTACATACAGGGATAAGGATAGTATTACATAGCACTGACAGTGACGGCGGTGCTGTAAATACAGGGATAAGGATAGTATTACACAGCACTGACAGTGACGGCGGCGCTGTACATACAGGGTTAAGGAAAGTATTACATAGCACTGACAGTGACGGCGGCGCTGTACATACAGGGACAAGGATATTATTATTCGCATAGCACTGACAGTGACGGCGGCGCTGTACATACAAGGATAAGGATAGTATTATCACATAGCACTGACAGTGACGTGGCGCTGTACATACAGGGATAAGGATAGTATTACATAGAACTGACAGTGACGGTGGCGCTGTACACACAGGGATAAGGATAGTATTACATAGCACTGACAGTGACGCGGCGCTGTACATACAGGGATAAGGATAGTATTACATAGCACTGACAGTGACGGCGGCGCTGTACATACAGGGATAAGGATATTATTATTGCCTAGCACTGACAGTGACGGCGGCGCTGTACATACAGGGATAAGGAAAGTATCATTACATAGCAGTGACAGTGACGGCGGCGCTGTACACACAGGGATAAGGATAGTTTTACATAGCACTGACAGTGACGCGGTGCTGTACATACAGGGATAAGGATAGTATTACATAGCACTGACAGTGACGGCGACGCTGTACATACAGGGATAAGGATAGTATTACACAGCACTGACAGTGACGGCGGCGCTGTACATACAGGGATAAGGATAGTATTACTTAGCACTGACAGTGACGGCGGCGCTGTACATACAGGGATAAGGATATTATTATTACATAGCACTGACAGTGATGGCGGCGCTGTACATACAGGGTTAAGGATAGTGTAATTACATAGCAGTGACAGTGACGGCGGCGCTGTACATACAGGGATAAGGATAGTATTACATAGAACTGACAGTGACGGCGGAGCTGTACATACAGGGATAAGGATAGTATTACATAGCACTGACAGTGACGGCGGCGCTGTACATACAGGGATAAGAATAGTATTATTACATAGCACTGACAGTGACCGCAGCGCTGTACATACAGGGATAAGGATTGTATTATTACATAGCACTGACAGTGACGGAGGCGCTGTACATACAGGGATAAGGATAATATTATTACATAGCACTGACAGTGACGGAGGCGCTGTACATACAGGGGGCGCTGTACATACAGGAATAAGGATAGTATTATTACATAGCACTGACAGTGACGGTGGCGCTGTACATACAGGGATAAGGATAGTATTATTACATAGCACTGACAGTGACGGTGGCACTGTACATACAGGGATAAGGATAGTATTATTACATAGCACTGACAGTGACGGCGGCGCTGTACACACAGGGATAAGGATAGTATTACATAGCACTGACAGTGACGCGGCGCTGTACATACAGGGATAAGGATAGTATTACATAGCACTGACAGTGACGGCGGCGCTGTACATACAGGGATAAGGATATTATTATTCGCATAGCACTGACAGTGACGGCGGCGCTGTACATACAAGGATAAGGATAGTATTTTTACATAGCAGTGACAGTGACGGCGGCGCTGTACATACAGGGATAAGGATAGTATTACATAGAACTGACAGTGACGGCGGCGCTGTACATACAGGGGGCGCTGTACATACAGGAATAAGGATAGTATTATTACATAGCACTGACAGTGACGGTGGCGCTGTACATACAGGGATAAGGATAGTATTATTACATAGCACTTACAGTGACGGTGGCACTGTACATACAGGGATAAGGATAGTATTATTACATAGCACTGACAGTGACGGCGGCGCTGTACACACAGGGATAAGGATAGTATTACATAGCACTGACAGTGACGCGGCGCTGTACATACAGGGATAAGGATAGTATTACATAGCACTGACAGTGACGGCGGCGCTGTACATACAGGGATAAGGATATTATTATTGCATAGCACTGACAGTGACGGCGGCGCTGTACATACAGGGATAAGGAAAGTATCATTACATAGCAGTGACAGTGACGGAGGCGCTGTACACACAGGGATAAGGATAGTTTTACATAGCACTGACAGTGACGCGGTGCTGTACATACAGGGATAAGGATAGTATTACATAGCACTGACAGTGACGGCGACGCTGTACATACAGGGATAAGAATAGTATTATTACATAGCACTGACAGTGACGGAGGCGCTGTACATACAGGGATAAGGATAATATTATTACATAGCACTGACAGTGACGGAGGCGCTGTACATACAGGGGGCGCTGTACATACAGGAATAAGGATAGTATTATTACATAGCACTGACAGTGACGGTGGCGCTGTACATACAGGGATAAGGATAGTATTATTACATAGCACTGACAGTGACGGTGGCACTGTACATACAGGGATAAGGATAGTATTATTACATAGCACTGACAGTGACGGCGGCGCTGTACACACAGGGATAAGGATAGTATTACATAGCACTGACAGTGACGCGGCGCTGTACATACAGGGATAAGGATAGTATTACATAGCACTGACAGTGACGGCGGTGCTGTAAATACAGGGATAAGGATAGTATTACACAGCACTGACAGTGACGGCGGCGCTGTACATACAGGGTTAAGGAAAGTATTACATAGCACTGACAGTGACGGCGGCGCTGTACATACAGGGACAAGGATATTATTATTCGCATAGCACTGACAGTGACGGCGGCGCTGTACATACAAGGATAAGGATAGTATTATCACATAGCACTGACAGTGACGTGGCGCTGTACATACAGGGATAAGGATAGTATTACATAGAACTGACAGTGACGGTGGCGCTGTACACACAGGGATAAGGATAGTATTACATAGCACTGACAGTGACGCGGCGCTGTACATACAGGGATAAGGATAGTATTACATAGCACTGACAGTGACGGCGGCGCTGTACATACAGGGATAAGGATATTATTATTGCCTAGCACTGACAGTGACGGCGGCGCTGTACATACAGGGATAAGGAAAGTATCATTACATAGCAGTGACAGTGACGGCGGCGCTGTACACACAGGGATAAGGATAGTTTTACATAGCACTGACAGTGACGCGGTGCTGTACATACAGGGATAAGGATAGTATTACATAGCACTGACAGTGACGGCGACGCTGTACATACAGGGATAAGGATAGTATTACACAGCACTGACAGTGACGGCGGCGCTGTACATACAGGGATAAGGATAGTATTACTTAGCACTGACAGTGACGGCGGCGCTGTACATACAGGGATAAGGATATTATTATTACATAGCACTGACAGTGATGGCGGCGCTGTATATACAGGGTTAAGGATAGTGTAATTACATAGCAGTGACAGTGACGGCGGCGCTGTACATACAGGGATAAGGATAGTATTACATAGAACTGACAGTGACGGCGGCGCTGTACATACAGGGATAAGGATAGTATTACATAGCACTGACAGTGACGGCGGCGCTGTACATACAGGGATAAGAATAGTATTATTACATAGCACTGACAGTGACCGCAGCGCTGTACATACAGGGATAAGGATAGTATTATTACATAGCACTGACACTGACGGAGGCGCTGTACATACAGGGATAAGAATAATATTATTACATAGCACTGACAGTGACGGAGGCGCTGTACATACAGGGGGCGCTGTACATACAGGAATAAGGATAGTATTATTACATAGCACTGACAGTGACGGTGGCGCTGTACATACAGGGATAAGGATAGTATTATTACATAGCACTGACAGTGACGGTGGCACTGTACATACAGGGATAAGGATAGTATTATTACATAGCACTGACAGTGACGGCGGCGCTGTACACACAGGGATAAGGATAGTATTACATAGCACTGACAGTGACGCGGCGCTGTACATACAGGGATAAGGATAGTATTACATAGCACTGACAGTGACGGCGGTGCTGTAAATACAGGGATAAGGATAGTATTACACAGCACTGACAGTGACGGCGGTGCTGTACATACAGGGATAAGGATAGTATTACATAGCACTGACAGTGACGGCGGCGCTGTACATACAGGGATAAGGATATTATTATTCGCATAGCACTGACAGTGACGGCGGCGCTGTACATACAAGGATAAGGATAGTATTATTACATAGCAGTGACAGTGACGGCGGCGCTGTACATACAGGGATAAGGATAGTATTACATAGAACTGACAGTGACGGCGGCGCTGTACATACAGGGGGCGCTGTACATACAGGAATAAGGATAGTATTATTACATAGCACTGACAGTGACGGTGGCGCTGTACATACAGGGATAAGGATAGTATTATTACATAGCACTTACAGTGACGGTGGCACTGTACATACAGGGATAAGGATAGTATTATTACATAGCACTGACAGTGACGGCGGCGCTGTACACACAGGGATAAGGATAGTATTACATAGCACTGACAGTGACGCGGCGCTGTACATACAGGGATAAGGATAGTATTACATAGCACTGACAGTGACGGCGGCGCTGTACATACAGGGATAAGGATATTATTATTGCATAGCACTGACAGTGACGGCGGCGCTGTACATACAGGGATAAGGAAAGTATCATTACATAGCAGTGACAGTGACGGAGGCGCTGTACACACAGGGATAAGGATAGTTTTACATAGCACTGACAGTGACGGCGACGCTGTACATACAGGGATAAGGATAGTATTACTTAGCACTGACAGTGACGGCGGCGCTGTACATACAGGGATAAGGATATTATTATTACATAGCACTGACAGTGATGGCGGCCCTGTACATACAGGGTTAAGGATAGTGTAATTACATAGCAGTGACAGTGACGGCGGCGCTGTACATACAGGGATAAGGATAGTATTACATAGAACTGACAGTGACGGCGGCGCTGTACATACAGGGATAAGGATAGTATTATTACATAGCACTGACAGTGACGGAGGCGCTGTACATACAGGGATAAGGATAATATTATTACATAGCACTGACAGTGACGGAGGCGCTGTACATACAGGGATAAGGATAATATTATTACATAGCACTGACAGTGACGGAGGCGCTGTACATACAGGGGGCGCTGTACATACAGGAATAAGGATAGTATTATTACATAGCACTGACAGTGACGGTGGCGCTGTACATACAGGGATAAGGATAGTATTATTACATAGCACTGACAGTGACGGTGGCACTGTACATACAGGGATAAGGATAGTATTATTACATAGCACTGACAGTGACGGCGGCGCTGTACACACAGGGATAAGGATAGTTTTACATAGCACTGACAGTGACGCGGTGCTGTACATACAGGGATAAGGATAGTATTACATAGCACTGACAGTGACGGCGACGCTGTACATACAGGGATAAGGATAGTATTACACAGCACTGACAGTGACGGCGGCGCTGTACATACAGGGATAAGGATAGTATTACTTAGCACTGACAGTGACGGCGGCGCTGTACATACAGGGATAAGGATATTATTATTACATAGCACTGACAGTGATGGCGGCGCTGTACATACAGGGTTAAGGATAGTGTAATTACATAGCAGTGACAGTGACGGCGGCGCTGTACATACAGGGATAAGGATAGTATTACATAGAACTGACAGTGACGGCGGCGCTGTACATACAGGGATAAGGATAGTATTACATAGCACTGACAGTGACGGCGGCGCTGTACATACAGGGATAAGAATAGTATTATTACATAGCACTGACAGTGACCGCAGCGCTGTACATACAGGGATAAGGATAGTATTATTACATAGCAGTGACAGTGACGGCGGCACTGTAGATACAGGGATAAGGATAGTATTACATAGCACTGACAGTGACGGCGGCGCTGTACATACAGGGATAAGAATAGTATTATTACATAGCAGTGACAGTGACGGCGGCGCTGTACATACAGGGATAAGGATAGTATTACATAGAACTGACAGTGACGGCGGCGCTGTACATACAGGGATAAGGATAGTATTAGATAGCACTGACAGTGACGGCGGCGCTGTACATACAGGGATAAGAATAGTATTATTACATAGCACTGACAGTGACCGCAGCGCTGTACATACAGGGATAAGGATAGTATTATTACAAAGCACTGACAGTGACGGAGGCGCTGTACATACAGGGATAAGGATAATATTATTACATAGCACTGACAGTGACGGAGGCGCTGTACATACAGGGGGCGCTGTACATACAGGAATAAGGATAGTATTATTACATAGCACTGACAGTGACGGTGGCGCTGTACATACAGGGATAAGGATAGTATTATTACATAGCACTGACAGTGACGGTGGCACTGTACATACAGGGATAAGGATAGTTCAGCGGTAAAATGGCAAGTTTCTATGGAACTGCATCTCGGCTTGTGACTGTGGTTTTCCCGGTCACACATTAATGCTGAAATTCGACTTATACAGTGTTTTTGCTTATTAAACTTGATGAATTCTCTCCTCTTGACTGTAGAATAGTGTGTAAAGCAAAGCACAATACATTGCTATGTGTAGAAGCAAAGATATACGCGATTTCACAATGTGTTCCTAGAACAGCTGTGAGCAACTTTTTTACACCACGTTAACAACAGATTTAAAGCTCAATATTTCATGGGCTGAAGCGGGGAAGATAGAAAACGTGTGCCCTGTAAAGGCGAAGTCTGTGGCATTAACAGGGAGGGAGAAAAAGTACTTTCTACCCATTTTTAGGTTCAGCGGTAAAATGGCAAGTTTCTATGGAACTGCATCTCGGCTTGTGACTGTGGTTTTCCCGGTCACACAAAAATGCTGAAATTCGACTTATACAGTGTTTTTGCTTATTAAACTTGATGAATTCTCTCCTCTTGACTGTAGAATAGTGTGTAAAGCAAAGCACAATACATTCCTATGTGTAGAAGCAAAGATATACGCGATTTCACAATGTGTTCCTAGAACAGCTGTGAGCAACTTTTTTACACAATGTTAACAACACATTTGAAGCTCAATTTTTCATGGGCTGAAGCGGGGAAGATAGAAAACGTGTGCCCTGTAAAGGCGAAGTCTGTGGCATTAACAGGAAGGGAGAAAAAGTACTTTCTACCCATTTTTAGGTTCAGCTGTAAAACGGCAAGTTTCTATGGAACTGCATCTCGGCTTGTGACTGTGATTTTCCCGGTCACACAAAAATGCTGAAATTCGACTTATACAGAGTTTTTGCTTATTAAACTTGATGAATTCTCTCCTCTTGACTGTAGAATAGTGTGTAAAGCAAAGCACAATACATTCCTATGTGTAGAAGAAAAGATATACGCGATTTCACAATGTGTTCCTAGAACAGCTGTGAGCAACTTTTTTACACAACGTTAACAACACATTTGAATCTCAATATTTCATGGGCTGAAGCGGGGAAGATAGAAAACGTGTGCCCTGTAAAGGCGAAGTCTGTGGCATTAACAGGAAGGGAGAAAAAGTACTTTATACCCATTTTTAGGTTCAGCGGTAAAATGGCAAGTTTCTATGGAACTGCATCTCGGCTTGTGACTGTGGTTTTCCCGGTCACACAAAAATGCTGAAATTCGACTTATACAGTGTTTTTGCTTATTAAACTTGATGAATTCTCTCCTCTTGACTGTAGAATGGTGTGTAAAGCAAAGCACAATACATTCCTATGTGTAGAAGAAAAGATATACGCGATTTCACAATGTGTTCCTAGAACAGCTGTGAGCAACTTTTTTACACAATGTTAACAACACATTTGAAGCTCAATATTTCATGGGCTGAAGCGGGGAAGATAGAAAACGTGTGCCCTGTAAAGGCGAAGTCTGTGGCATTAACAGGAAGGGAGAAAAAGTACTTTCTACCCATTTTTAGGTTCAGCGGTAAAATGGCAAGTTTCTATGGAACTGCATCTCGTCTTGTGACTGTGGTTTTCCCGGTCACACAAAAATGCTGAAATTCGACTTATACAGTGTTTTTGCTTATTAAACTTGATGAATTCTCTCCTCTTGACTGTAGAATAGTGTGTTAAGCAAAGCACAATACATTCCTATGTGTAGAAGAAAAGATATACGCGATTTCACAATGTGTTCCTAGAACAGCTGTGAGCAACTTTTTTACACAATGTTAACAACACATTTGAAGCTCAATATTTCATGGGCTGAAGCGGGGAAGATAGAAAACGTGTGCCCTGTAAAGGCGAAGTCTGTGGCATTAACAGGAAGGGAGAAAAAGTACTTTCTACCCATTTTTAGGTTCAGCGGTAAAATGGCAAGTTTCTATGGAACTGCATCTCGTCTTGTGACTGTGGTTTTCCCGGTACCACAAAAATGCTGAAATTCGACTTATACAGAGTTTTTGCTTATTAAACTTGATGAATTCTCTCCTCTTTACTGTAGAATAGTGTGTAAAGCAAAGCACAATACATTCCTATGTGTAGAAGAAAAGATATACGCGATTTCACAATGTGTTCCTAGAACAGCTGTGAGCAACTTTTTTACACAACGTTAACAACACATTTGAAGCTCAATATTTCATGGGCTGAAGCGGGGAAGATAGAAAACGTGTGCCCTGTAAAGGCGAAGTCTGTGGCATTAACAGGAAGGGAGAAAAAGTACTTTCTACCCATTTTTAGGTTCAGCGGTAAAATGGCAAGTTTCTATGGAACTGCATCTCGGCTTGTGACTGTGGTTTTCCCGGTCACACAAAAATGCTGAAATTCGACTTATACAGTGTTTTTGCTTATTAAACTTGATGAATTCTCTCCTCTTGACTGTAGAATAGTGTGTAAAGCAAAGCACAATACATTGCTATGTGTAGAAGCAAAGATATACGCGATTTCACAATGTGTTCCTAGAACAGCTGTGAGCAACTTTATACACCACGTTAACAACAGATTTGAAGCTCAATATTTCATGGGCTGAAGCGGGGAAGATAGAAAACGTGTGCCCTGTAAAGGCGAAGTCTGTGGCATTAACAGGAAGGGAGAAAAAGTACTTTCTACCCATTTTTAGGTTCAGAGGTAAAATGGCAAGTTTCTATGGAACTGCATCTCGTCTTGTGACTGTGGTTTTCCCGGTCACACAAAAATGCTGAAATTCGACTAATACAGTGTTTTTGCTTATTAAACTTGATGAATTCTCTCCTCTTGACTGTAGAATAGTGTGTAAAGCAAAGCACAATACATTCCTATGTGTAGAAGCAAAGATATACGCGATTTCACAATGTGTTCCTAGAACAGCTGTGAGCAACTTTTTTACACAATGTTAACAACACATTTGAAGCTCAATATTTCATGGGCTGAAGCGGGGAAGATAGAAAACGTGTGCCCTGTAAAGGCGAAGTCTGTGGCATTAACAGGAAGGGAGAAAAAGTACTTTCTACCCATTTTTAGGTTCAGCGGTAAAACGGCAAGTTTCTATGGAACTGCATCTCGGCTTGTGACTGTGGTTTTCCCGGTCACACAAAAATGCTGAAATTCGACTTATACAGAGTTTTTGCTTATTAAACTTGATGAATTCTCTCCTCTTGACTGTAGAATAGTGTGTTAAGCAAAGCACAATACATTCCTATGTGTAGAAGAAAAGATATACGCGATTTCACAATGTGTTCCTAGAACAGCTGTGAGCAACTTTTTTACACAATGTTAACAACACATTTGAAGCTCAATATTTCATGGGCTGAAGCGGGGAAGATAGAAAACGTGTGCCCTGTAAAGGCGAAGTCTGTGGCATTAACAGGAAGGGAGAAAAAGTACTTTCTACCCATTTTTAGGTTCAGCGGTAAAACGGCAAGTTTCTATGGAACTGCATCTCGGCTTGTGACTGTGGTTTTCCCGGTCACACAATAATGCTGAAAATCGACTTATACAGTGTTTTTGCTTATTAAACTTGATGAATTCTCTCCTCTTGACTGTAGAATAGTGTGTTAAGCAAAGCACAATACATTCCTATGTGTAGAAGAAAAGATATACGAGATTTCACAATGTGTTCCTAGAACAGCTGTGAGCAACTTTTTTACACCACGTTAACAACACATTTGAAGCTCAATATTTCATGGGCTGAAGCGGGGAAGATAGAAAACGTGTGCCCTGTAAAGGCGAAGTCTGTGGCATTAACAGGAAGGGAGAAAAAGTACTTTCTACCCATTTTTAGGTTCAGCGGTAAAATGGCAAGTTTCTATGGAACTGCATCTCGGCTTGTGACTGTGGTTTTCCCGGTCACACATTAATGCTGAAATTCGACTTATACAGTGTTTTTGCTTATTAAACTTGATGAATTCTCTCCTCTTGACTGTAGAATAGTGTGTAAAGCAAAGCACAATACATTGCTATGTGTAGAAGCAAAGATATACGCGATTTCACAATGTGTTCCTAGAACAGCTGTGAGCAACTTTTTTACACCACGTTAACAACAGATTTGAAGCTCAATATTTCATGGGCTGAAGCGGGGAAGATAGAAAACGTGTGCCCTGTAAAGGCGAAGTCTGTGGCATTAACAGGAAGGGAGAAAAAGTACTTTCTACCCATTTTTAGGTTCAGCGGTAAAATGGCAAGTTTCTATGGAACTGCATCTCGGCTTGTGACTGTGGTTTTCCCGGTCACACAAAAATGCTGAAATTCGACTTATACAGAGTTTTTGCTTATTAAACTTGATGAATTCTCTCCTCTTGACTGTAGAATAGTGTGTAAAGCAAAGCACAATACATTCCTATGTGTAGAAGAAAAGATATACGCGATTTCACAATGTGTTCCTAGAACAGCTGTGAGCAACTTTTTTACACAACGTTAACAACACATTTGAATCTCAATATTTCATGGGCTGAAGCGGGGAAGATAGAAAACGTGTGCCCTGTAAAGGCGAAGTCTGTGGCATTAACAGGAAGGGAGAAAAAGTACTTTATACCCATTTTTAGGTTCAGCGGTAAAATGGCAAGTTTCTATGGAACTGCATCTCGGCTTGTGACTGTGGTTTTCCCGGTCACACAAAAATGCTGAAATTCGACTTATACAGTGTTTTTGCTTATTAAACTTGATGAATTCTCTCCTCTTGACTGTAGAATGGTGTGTAAAGCAAAGCACAATACATTCCTATGTGTAGAAGAAAAGATATACGCGATTTCACAATGTGTTCCTAGAACAGCTGTGAGCAACTTTTTTACACAATGTTAACAACACATTTGAAGCTCAATATTTCATGGGCTGAAGCGGGGAAGATAGAAAACGTGTGCCCTGTAAAGGCGAAGTCTGTGGCATTAACAGGAAGGGAGAAAAAGTACTTTCTACCCATTTTTAGGTTCAGCGGTAAAATGGCAAGTTTCTATGGAACTGCATCTCGTCTTGTGACTGTGGTTTTCCCGGTCACACAAAAATGCTGAAATTCGACTTATACAGTGTTTTTGCTTATTAAACTTGATGAATTCTCTCCTCTTGACTGTAGAATAGTGTGTTAAGCAAAGCACAATACATTCCTATGTGTAGAAGAAAAGATATACGCGATTTCACAATGTGTTCCTAGAACAGCTGTGAGCAACTTTTTTACACAATGTTAACAACACATTTGAAGCTCAACATTTCATGGGCTGAAGCGGGGAAGATAGAAAACGTGTGCCCTGTAAAGGCGAAGTCTGTGGCATTAACAGGAAGGGAGAAAAAGTACTTTCTACCCATTTTTAGGTTCAGCGGTAAAATGGCAAGTTTCTATGGAACTGCATCTCGGCTTGTGACTGTGGTTTTCCCGGTCACACAAAAATGCTGAAATTCGACTTATACAGTGTTTGTGCTTATTAAACTTGATGAATTCTCTCCTCTTGACTGTAGAATAGTGTGTAAAGCAAAGCACAATACATTCCTATGTGTAGAAGCAAAGATATACGCGATTTCACAATGTGTTCCTAGAACAGCTGTGAGCAACTTTTTTACACAATGTTAACAACACATTTGAAGCTCAATATTTCATGGGCTGAAGCGGGGAAGATAGAAAACGTGTGCCCTGTAAAGGCGAAGTCTGTGGCATTAACAGGAAGGGAGAAAAAGTACTTTCTACCCATTTTTAGGTTCAGCGGTAAAATGGCAAGTTTCTATGGAACTGCATCTCGGCTTGTGACTGTGGTTTTCCCGGTCACACAATAATGCTGAAATTCGACTTATACAGTGTTTTTGCTTATTAAACTTGATGAATTCTCTCCTCTTCACTGTAGAATGGTGTGTAAAGCAAAGCACAATACATTGCTATGTGTAGAAGCAAAGATATACGCGATTTCACAATGTGTTCCTAGAACAGCTGTGAGCAACTTTTTTACACAATGTTAACAACACATTTGAAGCTCAATATTTCATGGGCTGAAGCGGGGAAGATAGAAAACGTGTGCCCTGTAAAGGCGAAGTCTGTGGCATTAACAGGAAGGGAGAAAAAGTACTTTCTACCCATTTTTAGGTTCAGCGGTAATGCCTTTCTGGTCTGTGCTGAAGCAGGGCATTCTGGCAGCCAAGTGGCTTGACCTTTATTAGTGAGCCTGGTTACCCCCTCTCGGAACCACAGACTTAGAAATCGCCAGCTCATATACAGTGCATAAAATATATTTATATATATACCCTTATACACCATTTAATAAAAAATATCACAAAATTCTTCTAAGTCCCTCGGGAAGAGTGAAAGACGCGCACGTTCATTTTCAGAGCTCCTAGACCTTCCTATAAGAAGTTAGCCAAAAAGTAGCTTCGAAAAACGCTTAGGTTAAGTTTCAGAGTTGCTTCTAATGTACCAAAGCTGGACTTAGACATAATTTCACTCTCACAACATTATGGCTGGTTGGAGACAGTCCGAACCACAAGTACCGGGTCCATGGTTCTGGCCGTATACTGGGGGGACGGGGACGACTCCCATTAACCCCTGACTATACCGGGGATACGCTTATCACAATGCCTTTCTGGTCTGTGCTGAAGCAGGGCATTCTGGCAGCCAAGTGGCTTGACCTTTATTAGTGAGCCTGGTTACCCCCTCTCGGAACCACAGACTTAGAAATCGCCAGCTCATATACAGTGCATAAAATATATTTATATATATATACCCTTATACACCATTTTAATAAAAAATATCACAAAATTCTTCTAAGTCCCTCGGGAAGAGTGAAAGACGCGCACGTTCATTTTCAGAGCTCCTAGACCTTCCTATAAGAAGTTAGCCAAAAAGTAGCTTCGAAAAACGCTTAGGTTAAGTTTCAGAGTTGCTTCTAATGTACCAAAGCTGGACTTAGACATAATTTCACTCTCACAACATTATGGCTGGTTGGAGAGAGTCCGAACCACAAGTACAGGGTCCATGGTTCTGGCCGTATACTGGGGGGACGGGGACGACTCCCATTAACCCCTGACTATACCGGGGATACGCTTATCACAATGCCTTTCTGGTCTGTGCTGAAGCAGGGCATTCTGGCAGCCAAGTGGCTTGACCTTTATTAGTGAGCCTGGTTACCCCCTCTCGGAACCACAGACTTAGAAATCGCCAGCTCATATACAGTGCATAAAATATATTTATATATATACCCTTATACACCATTTAATAAAAAATATCACAAAATTCTTCTAAGTCCCTCGGGAAGAGTGAAAGACGCGCACGTTCATTTTCAGAGCTCCTAGACCTTCCTATAAGAAGTTAGCCAAAAAGTAGCTTCGAAAAACGCTTAGGTTAAGTTTCAGAGTTGCTTCTAATGTACCAAAGCTGGACTTAGACATAATTTCACTCTCACAACATTATGGCTGGTTGGAGACAGTCCGAACCACAAGTACCGGGTCCATGGTTCTGGCCGTATACTGGGGGGACGGGGACGACTCCCATTAACCCCTGACTATACCGGGGATACGCTTATCACAATGTCTTTCTGGTCTGTGCTGAAGCAGGGCATTCTGGCAGCCAAGTGGCTTGACCTTTATTAGTGAGCCTGGTTACCCCCTCTCGGAACCACAGACTTAGAAATCGCCAGCTCATATACAGTGCATAAAATATATTTATATATATACCCTTATACACCATTTAATAAAAAATATCACAAAATTCTTCTAAGTCCCTCGGGAAGAGTGAAAGACGCGCACGTTCATTTTCAGAGCTCCTAGACCTTCCTATAAGAAGTTAGCCAAAAAGTAGCTTCGAAAAACGCTTAGGTTAAGTTTCAGAGTTGCTTCTAATGTACCAAAGCTGGACTTAGACATAATTTCACTCTCACAACATTATGGCTGGTTGGAGACAGTCCGAACCACAAGTACCGGGTCCATGGTTCTGGCCGTATACTGGGGGGACGGGGACGACTCCCATTAACCCCTGACTATACCGGGGATACGCTTATCACAATGCCTTTCTGGTCTGTGCTGAAGCAGGGCATTCTGGCAGCCAAGTGGCTTGACCTTTATTAGTGAGCCTGGTTACCCCCTCTCGGAACCACAGACTTAGAAATCGCCAGCTCATATACAGTGCATAAAATATATTTATATATATATACCCTTATACACCATTTTAATAAAAAATATCACAAAATTCTTCTAAGTCCCTCGGGAAGAGTGAAAGACGCGCACGTTCATTTTCAGAGCTCCTAGACCTTCCTATAAGAAGTTAGCCAAAAAGTAGCTTCGAAAAACGCTTAGGTTAAGTTTCAGAGTTGCTTCTAATGTACCAAAGCTGGACTTAGACATAATTTCACTCTCACAACATTATGGCTGGTTGGAGAGAGTCCGAACCACAAGTACAGGGTCCATGGTTCTGGCCGTATACTGGGGGGACGGGGACGACTCCCATTAACCCCTGACTATACCGGGGATACGCTTATCACAATGCCTTTCTGGTCTGTGCTGAAGCAGGGCATTCTGGCAGCCAAGTGGCTTGACCTTTATTAGTGAGCCTGGTTACCCCCTCTCGGAACCACAGACTTAGAAATCGCCAGCTCATATACAGTGCATAAAATATATTTATATATATACCCTTATACACCATTTAATAAAAAATATCACAAAATTCTTCTAAGTCCCTCGGGAAGAGTGAAAGACGCGCACGTTCATTTTCAGAGCTCCTAGACCTTCCTATAAGAAGTTAGCCAAAAAGTAGCTTCGAAAAACGCTTAGGTTAAGTTTCAGAGTTGCTTCTAATGTACCAAAGCTGGACTTAGACATAATTTCACTCTCACAACATTATGGCTGGTTGGAGACAGTCCGAACCACAAGTACCGGGTCCATGGTTCTGGCCGTATACTGGGGGGACGGGGACGACTCCCATTAACCCCTGACTATACCGGGGATACGCTTATCACAATGCCTTTCTGGTCTGTGCTGAAGCAGGGCATTCTGGCAGCCAAGTGGCTTGACCTTTATTAGTGAGCCTGGTTACCCCCTCTCGGAACCACAGACTTAGAAATCGCCAGCTCATATACAGTGCATAAAATATATTTATATATATATACCCTTATACACCATTTTAATAAAAAATATCACAAAATTCTTCTAAGTCCCTCGGGAAGAGTGAAAGACGCGCACGTTCATTTTCAGAGCTCCTAGACCTTCCTATAAGAAGTTAGCCAAAAAGT
This sequence comes from Ascaphus truei, assembly GCF_040206685.1. NCBI lineage: Eukaryota > Metazoa > Chordata > Amphibia > Anura > Ascaphidae > Ascaphus > Ascaphus truei. The sequence continues at coordinate 414,729 of NW_027456257.1, read as the reverse complement.
AGCTTCGAAAAACGCTTAGGTTAAGTTTCAGAGTTGCTTCTAATGTACCAAGCTGGACTTAGACATAATTTCACTCTCACAACATTATGGCTGGTTGGAGACAGTCCGAACCACAAGTACCGGGTCCATGGTTCTGGCCGTATACTGGGGGGACAGGGACGACTCCCATTAACCCCTGACTATACCGGGGATACGCTTATCACAATGCCTTTCTGGTCTGTGCTGAAGCAGGGCATTCTGGCAGCCAAGTGGCTTGACCTTTATTAGTGAGCCTGGTTACCCCCTCTCGGAACCACAGACTTAGAAATCGCCAGCTCATATACAGTGCATAAAATATATTTATATATATATACCCTTATACACCATTTTAATAAAAAATATCACAAAATTCTTCTAAGTCCCTCGGGAAGAGTGAAAGACGCGCACGTTCATTTTCAGAGCTCCTAGACCTTCCTATAAGAAGTTAGCCAAAAAGTAGCTTCGAAAAACGCTTAGGTTAAGTTTCAGAGTTGCTTCTAATGTACCAAGCTGGACTTAGACATAATTTCACTCTCACAACATTATGGCTGGTTGGAGACAGTCCGAACCACAAGTACCGGGTCCATGGTTCTGGCCGTATACTGGGGGGACGGGGACGACTCCCATTAACCCCTGACTATACCGGGGATGCCTTTCTGGTCTGTGCTGAAGCAGGGCATTCTGGCAGCCAAGTGGCTTGACCTTTATTAGTGAGCCTGGTTACCCCCTCTCGGAACCACAGACTTAGAAATCGCCAGCTCATATACAGTGCATAAAATATATTTATATATATACCCTTATACACCATTTTAATAAAAAATATCACAAAATTCTTCTAAGTCCCTCGGGAAGAGTGAAAGACGCGCACGTTCATTTTCAGAGCTCCTAGACCTTCCTATAAGAAGTTAGCCAAAAAGTAGCTTCGAAAAACGCTTAGGTTAAGTTTCAGAGTTGCTTCTAATGTACCAAAGCTGGACTTAGACATAATTTCACTCTCACAACATTATGGCTGGTTGGAGACAGTCCGAACCACAAGTACAGGGTCCATGGTTCTGGCCGTATACTGGGGGGACGGGGACGACTCCCATTAACCCCTGACTATACCGGGGATACGCTTATCACAATGCCTTTCTGGTCTGTGCTGAAGCAGGGCATTCTGGCAGCCAAGTGGCTTGACCTTTATTAGTGAGCCTGGTTACCCCCTCTCGGAACCACAGACTTAGAAATCGCCAGCTCATATACAGTGCATAAAATATATTTATATATATACCCTTATACACCATTTAATAAAAAATATCACAAAATTCTTCTAAGTCCCTCGGGAAGAGTGAAAGACGCGCACGTTCATTTTCAGAGCTCCTAGACCTTCCTATAAGAAGTTAGCCAAAAAGTAGCTTCGAAAAACGCTTAGGTTAAGTTTCAGAGTTGCTTCTAATGTACCAAAGCTGGACTTAGACATAATTTCACTCTCACAACATTATGGCTGGTTGGAGACAGTCCGAACCACAAGTACCGGGTCCATGGTTCTGGCCGTATACTGGGGGGACGGGGACGACTCCCATTAACCCCTGACTATACCGGGGATACGCTTATCACAATCCCTTTCTGGTCTGTGCTGAAGCAGGGCATTCTGGCAGCCAAGTGGCTTGACCTTTATTAGTGAGCCTGGTTACCCCCTCTCGGAACCACAGACTTAGAAATCGCCAGCTCATATACAGTGCATAAAATATATTTATATATATATACCCTTATACACCATTTTAATAAAAAATATCACAAAATTCTTCTAAGTCCCTCGGGAAGAGTGAAAGACGCGCACGTTCATTTTCAGAGCTCCTAGACCTTCCTATAAGAAGTTAGCCAAAAAGTAGCTTCGAAAAACGCTTAGGTTAAGTTTCAGAGTTGCTTCTAATGTACCAAGCTGGACTTAGACATAATTTCACTCTCACAACATTATGGCTGGTTGGAGACAGTCCGAACCACAAGTACCGGGTCCATGGTTCTGGCCGTATACTGGGGGGACAGGGACGACTCCCATTAACCCCTGACTATACCGGGGATACGCTTATCACAATGCCTTTCTGGTCTGTGCTGAAGCAGGGCATTCTGGCAGCCAAGTGGCTTGACCTTTATTAGTGAGCCTGGTTACCCCCTCTCGGAACCACAGACTTAGAAATCGCCAGCTCATATACAGTGCATAAAATATATTTATATATATATACCCTTATACACCATTTTAATAAAAAATATCACAAAATTCTTCTAAGTCCCTCGGGAAGAGTGAAAGACGCGCACGTTCATTTTCAGAGCTCCTAGACCTTCCTATAAGAAGTTAGCCAAAAAGTAGCTTCGAAAAACGCTTAGGTTAAGTTTCAGAGTTGCTTCTAATGTACCAAGCTGGACTTAGACATAATTTCACTCTCACAACATTATGGCTGGTTGGAGACAGTCCGAACCACAAGTACCGGGTCCATGGTTCTGGCCGTATACTGGGGGGACGGGGACGACTCCCATTAACCCCTGACTATACCGGGGATGCCTTTCTGGTCTGTGCTGAAGCAGGGCATTCTGGCAGCCAAGTGGCTTGACCTTTATTAGTGAGCCTGGTTACCCCCTCTCGGAACCACAGACTTAGAAATCGCCAGCTCATATACAGTGCATAAAATATATTTATATATATACCCTTATACACCATTTTAATAAAAAATATCACAAAATTCTTCTAAGTCCCTCGGGAAGAGTGAAAGACGCGTACGTTCATTTTCAGAGCTCCTAGACCTTCCTATAAGAAGTTAGCCAAAAAGTAGTTTTGAAAATCGCTTAGGTTAAGTTTCAGAGTTGCTTCTAATGTACCAAAGCTGGACTTAGACATAATTTCACTCTCACAACATTATGGCTGGTTGGAGAGGGTCCGAAACACAAGTATCGGGTCCATGGTTCTGGCCATATACTGGGGGGACGGGGACGACTCCCATTAACCCCTGACTATACCGGGGATACGCTTATCACAATGCCTTTCTGGTCTGTGCTGAAGCAGGGCATTCTGGCAGCCAAGTGGCTTGACCTTTATTAGTGAGCCTGGTTACCCCCTCTCGGAACCACAGACTTAGAAATCGCCAGCTCATATACAGTGCATAAAATATATTTATATATATACCCTTATACACCATTTATTAAAAAATATCACAAAATTCTTCTAAGTCCCTCGGGAAGAGTGAAAGACGCGCACGTTCATTTTCAGAGCTCCTAGACCTTCCTATAAGAAGTTAGCCAAAAAGTAGCTTCGAAAAACGCTTAGGTTAAGTTTCAGAGTTGCTTCTAATGTACCAAAGCTGGACTTAGACATAATTTCACTCTCACAACATTATGGCTGGTTGGAGACAGTCCGAACCACAAGTACCGGGTCCATGGTTCTGGCCGTATACTGGGGGGACGGGGACGACTCCCATTAACCCCTGACTATACCGGGGATACGCTTATCACAATGCCTTTCTGGTCTGTGCTGAAGCAGGGCATTCTGGCAGCCAAGTGGCTTGACCTTTATTAGTGAGCCTGGTTACCCCCTCTCGGAACCACAGACTTAGAAATCGCCAGCTCATATACAGTGCATAAAATATATTTATATATATATATACCCTTATACACCATTTTAATAAAAAATATCACAAAATTCTTCTAAGTCCCTCGGGAAGAGTGAAAGACGCGCACATTCATTTTCAGAGCTCCTAGACCTTCCTATAAGAAGTTAGCCAAAAAGTAGCTTCGAAAAACGCTTAGGTTAAGTTTCAGAGTTGCTTCTAATGTACCAAAGCTGGACTTAGACATAATTTCACTCTCACAACATTATGGCTGGTTGGAGACAGTCCGAACCACAAGTACCGGGTCCATGGTTCTGGCCGTATACTGGGGGGACGGGGACGACTCCCATTAACCCCTGACTATACCGGGGATACGCTTATCACAATGCCTTTCTGGTCTGTGCTGAAGCAGGGCATTCTGGCAGCCAAGTGGCTTGACCTTTATTAGTGAGCCTGGTTACCCCCTCTCGGAACCACAGACTTAGAAATCGCCAGCTCATATACAGTGCATAAAATATATTTATATATATACCCTTATACACCATTTTAATAAAAAATATCACAAAATTCTTCTAAGTCCCTCGGGAAGAGTGAAAGACGCGCACGTTCATTTTCAGAGCTCCTAGACCTTCCTATAAGAAGTTAGCCAAAAAGTAGCTTCGAAAAACGCTTAGGTTAAGTTTCAGAGTTGCTTCTAATGTACCAAAGCTGGACTTAGACATAATTTCACTCTCACAACATTATGGCTGGTTGGAGAGAGTCCGAACCACAAGTACAGGGTCCATGGTTCTGGCCGTATACTGGGGGGACGGGGACGACTCCCATTAACCCCTGACTATACCGGGGATACGCTTATCACAATGCCTTTCTGGTCTGTGCTGAAGCAGGGCATTCTGGCAGCCAAGTGGCTTGACCTTTATTAGTGAGCCTGGTTACCCCCTCTCGGAACCACAGACTTAGAAATCGCCAGCTCATATACAGTGCATAAAATATATTTATATATATACCCTTATACACCATTTAATAAAAAATATCACAAAATTCTTCTAAGTCCCTCGGGAAGAGTGAAAGACGCGCACGTTCATTTTCAGAGCTCCTAGACCTTCCTATAAGAAGTTAGCCAAAAAGTAGCTTCGAAAAACGCTTAGGTTAAGTTTCAGAGTTGCTTCTAATGTACCAAAGCTGGACTTAGACATAATTTCACTCTCACAACATTATGGCTGGTTGGAGACAGTCCGAACCACAAGTACCGGGTCCATGGTTCTGGCCGTATACTGGGGGGACGGGGACGACTCCCATTAACCCCTGACTATACCGGGGATACGCTTATCACAATGCCTTTCTGGTCTGTGCTGAAGCAGGGCATTCTGGCAGCCAAGTGGCTTGACCTTTATTAGTGAGCCTGGTTACCCCCTCTCGGAACCACAGACTTAGAAATCGCCAGCTCATATACAGTGCATAAAATATATTTATATATATATACCCTTATACACCATTTTAATAAAAAATATCACAAAATTCTTCTAAGTCCCTCGGGAAGAGTGAAAGACGCGCACGTTCATTTTCAGAGCTCCTAGACCTTCCTATAAGAAGTTAGCCAAAAAGTAGCTTCGAAAAACGCTTAGGTTAAGTTTCAGAGTTGCTTCTAATGTACCAAGCTGGACTTAGACATAATTTCACTCTCACAACATTATGGCTGGTTGGAGACAGTCCGAACCACAAGTACCGGGTCCATGGTTCTGGCCGTATACTGGGGGGACAGGGACGACTCCCATTAACCCCTGACTATACCGGGGATACGCTTATCACAATGCCTTTCTGGTCTGTGCTGAAGCAGGGCATTCTGGCAGCCAAGTGGCTTGACCTTTATTAGTGAGCCTGGTTACCCCCTCTCGGAACCACAGACTTAGAAATCGCCAGCTCATATACAGTGCATAAAATATATTTATATATATATACCCTTATACACCATTTTAATAAAAAATATCACAAAATTCTTCTAAGTCCCTCGGGAAGAGTGAAAGACGCGCACGTTCATTTTCAGAGCTCCTAGACCTTCCTATAAGAAGTTAGCCAAAAAGTAGTTTTGAAAATCGCTTAGGTTAAGTTTCAGAGTTGCTTCTAATGTACCAAAGCTGGACTTAGACATAATTTCACTCTCACAACATTATGGCTGGTTGGAGACAGTCCGAACCACAAGTACCGGGTCCATGGTTCTGGCCGTATACTGGGGGGACGGGGACGACTCCCATTAACCCCTGACTATACCGGGGATACGCTTATCACAATGCCTTTCTGGTCTGTGCTGAAGCAGGGCATTCTGGCAGCCAAGTGGCTTGACCTTTATTAGTGAGCCTGGTTACCCCCTCTCGGAACCACAGACTTAGAAATCGCCAGCTCATATACAGTGCATAAAATATATTTATATATATACCCTTATACACCATTTTAATAAAAAATATCACAAAATTCTTCTAAGTCCCTCGGGAAGAGTGAAAGACGCGCACGTTCATTTTCAGAGCTCCTAGACCTTCCTATAAGAAGTTAGCTAAAAAGTAGCTTCGAAATACGCTTAGGTTAAGTTTCAGAGTTGCTTCTAATGTACCAAAGCTGGACTTAGACATAATTTCACTCTCACAACATTATGGCTGGTTGGAGACAGTCCGAACCAAAAGTACCGGGTCCATGGTTCTGGCCGTATACTGGGGGGACGGGGACGACTCCCATTAACCCCTGACTATACCGGGGATACGCTTATCACAATGCCTTTCTGGTCTGTGCTGAAGCAGGGCATTCTGGCAGCCAAGTGGCTTGACCTTTATTAGTGAGCCTGGTTACCCCCTCTCGGAACCACAGACTTAGAAATCGCCAGCTCATATATAGTGCATAAAATATATTTATATATATACCCTTATACACCATTTTAATAAAAAATATCACAAAATTCTTCTAAGTCCCTCGGGAAGAGTGAAAGACGCGCACGTTCATTTTCAGAGCTCCTAGACCTTCCTATAAGAAGTTAGCCAAAAAGTTGCTTCGAAAAACGCTTAGGTTAAGTTTCAGAGTTGCTTCTAATGTACCAAAGCTGGACTTAGACATAATTTCACTCTCACAACATTATGGCTGGTTGGAGACAGTCCGAACCACAAGTACCGGGTCCATGGTTCTGGCCGTATACTGGGGGGACGGGGACGACTCCCATTAACCCCTGACTATACCGGGGATACGCTTATCACAATGCCTTTCTGGTCTGTGCTGAAGCAGGGCATTCTGGCAGCCAAGTGGCTTGACCTTTATTAGTGAGCCTGGTATGTAATAATACTATCCTTATCCCTGTATGTACAGCGCCGCCATCACTGTCAGTGAGTAGAAAGTACTTTTCTCCACCCCTGTTATTGCCACAGACTTGCCCTTTACAGGGCGCCGCCGTCACTGTCAGTGCTATGTAGTACTATCCTTATCACTGTATCTACAGCGCCGCCGTCACTGTCACTGCTATGTAATAATACTATCCTTATCCCTGTATGTACAGTGCCGCCGTCACTGTCACTGCTATGCAATAATACTATCCTTATCTCTGTATGTACAGCGCCGCCGTCACTGTCAGTGCTATGTAATAATACTATACTTATCCCTGTATGTACAGCGCCACCGTCACTGTCAGTGCTATGTAATAATACTATCCTTATCCCTGTATGTACAGCGCCGCGGTCACTGTCAGTGCTATGTAATAATACTATTCTTATCCCTGTATGTACAGCGCCGCCGTCACTGTCAGTGCTATGTAATACTATCCTTATCCCTGTATGTACAGCGCCGCCGTCACTGTCAGTTCTATGTAATACTATCCTTATCCCTGTATGTACAGCGCCGCCGTCACTGTCACTGCTATGTAATAACACTATCCTTAACCCTGTATGTACAGCGCCGCCGTCACTGTCAGTGCTATGTAATAATAATATCCTTATCCCTGTATGTACAGCGCCGCCGTCACTGTCAGTGCTAAGTAATACTATCCTTATCCCTGTATGTACAGCGCCGCCGTCACTGTCAGTGCTGTGTAATACTATCCTTATCCCTGTATGTACAGCGTCGCCGTCACTGTCAGTGCTATGTAATACTATCCTTATCCCTGTATGTACAGCACCGCGTCACTGTCAGTGCTATGTAAAACTATCCTTATCCCTGTGTGTACAGCGCCGCCGTCACTGTCACTGCTATGTAATGATACTTTCCTTATCCCTGTATGTACAGCGCCGCCGTCACTGTCAGTGCTAGGCAATAATAATATCCTTATCCCTGTATGTACAGCGCCGCCGTCACTGTCAGTGCTATGTAATACTATCCTTATCCCTGTATGTACAGCGCCGCGTCACTGTCAGTGCTATGTAATACTATCCTTATCCCTGTGTGTACAGCGCCACCGTCACTGTCAGTTCTATGTAATACTATCCTTATCCCTGTATGTACAGCGCCACGTCACTGTCAGTGCTATGTGATAATACTATCCTTATCCTTGTATGTACAGCGCCGCCGTCACTGTCAGTGCTATGCGAATAATAATATCCTTGTCCCTGTATGTACAGCGCCGCCGTCACTGTCAGTGCTATGTAATACTATCCTTAACCCTGTATGTACAGCGCCGCCGTCACTGTCAGTGCTGTGTAATACTATCCTTATCCCTGTATTTACAGCACCGCCGTCACTGTCAGTGCTACGTAATACTATCCTTATCCCTGTATGTACAGCGCCGCGTCACTGTCAGTGCTATGTAATACTATCCTTATCCCTGTGTGTACAGCGCCGCCGTCACTGTCAGTGCTATGTAATAATACTATCCTTATCCCTGTATGTACAGTGCCACCGTCACTGTCAGTGCTATGTAATAATACTATCCTTATCCCTGTATGTACAGCGCCACCGTCACTGTCAGTGCTATGTAATAATACTATCCTTATTCCTGTATGTACAGCGCCCCCTGTATGTACAGCGCCTCCGTCACTGTCAGTGCTATGTAATAATATTATCCTTATCCCTGTATGTACAGCGCCTCCGTCACTGTCAGTGCTATGTAATAATACTATCCTTATCCCTGTATGTACAGCACTGCGGTCACTGTCAGTGCTATGTAATAATACTATTCTTATCCCTGTATGTACAGCGCCGCCGTCACTGTCAGTGCTATGTAATACTATCCTTATCCCTGTATGTACAGCGCCGCCGTCACTGTCAGTTCTATGTAATACTATCCTTATCCCTGTATGTACAGCGCCGCCGTCACTGTCACTGCTATGTAATTACACTATCCTTAACCCTGTATGTACAGGGCCGCCATCACTGTCAGTGCTATGTAATAATAATATCCTTATCCCTGTATGTACAGCGCCGCCGTCACTGTCAGTGCTAAGTAATACTATCCTTATCCCTGTATGTACAGCGTCGCCGTCACTGTCAGTGCTATGTAAAACTATCCTTATCCCTGTGTGTACAGCGCCTCCGTCACTGTCACTGCTATGTAATGATACTTTCCTTATCCCTGTATGTACAGCGCCGCCGTCACTGTCAGTGCTATGCAATAATAATATCCTTATCCCTGTATGTACAGGGCCGCCGTCACTGTCAGTGCTATGTAATACTATCCTTATCCCTGTATGTACAGCGCCGCGTCACTGTCAGTGCTATGTAATACTATCCTTATCCCTGTGTGTACAGCGCCGCCGTCACTGTCAGTGCTATGTAATAATACTATCCTTATCCCTGTATGTACAGTGCCACCGTCACTGTAAGTGCTATGTAATAATACTATCCTTATCCCTGTATGTACAGCGCCACCGTCACTGTCAGTGCTATGTAATAATACTATCCTTATTCCTGTATGTACAGCGCCCCCTGTATGTACAGCGCCGCCGTCACTGTCAGTTCTATGTAATACTATCCTTATCCCTGTATGTACAGCGCCGCCGTCACTGTCACTGCTATGTAATAATACTATCCTTATCCTTGTATGTACAGCGCCGCCGTCACTGTCAGTGCTATGCGAATAATAATATCCTTATCCCTGTATGTACAGCGCCGCCGTCACTGTCAGTGCTATGTAATACTATCCTTATCCCTGTATGTACAGCGCCGCCGTCACTGTCAGTGCTGTGTAATACTATCCTTATCCCTGTATTTACAGCACCGCCGTCACTGTCAGTGCTATGTAATACTATCCTTATCCCTGTATGTACAGCGCCGCGTCACTGTCAGTGCTATGTAATACTATCCTTATCCCTGTGTGTACAGCGCCGCCGTCACTGTCAGTGCTATGTAATAATACTATCCTTATCCCTGTATGTACAGTGCCACCGTCACTGTCAGTGCTATGTAATAATACTATCCTTATCCCTGTATGTACAGCGCCACCATCACTGTCAGTGCTATGTAATAATACTATCCTTATTCCTGTATGTACAGCGCCCCCTGTATGTACAGCGCCTCCGTCACTGTCAGTGCAATGTAATAATATTATCCTTATCCCTGTATGTACAGCGCCTCCGTCACTGTCAGTGCTATGTAATAATACTATCCTTATCCCTGTATGTACAGCGCTGCGGTCACTGTCAGTGCTATGTAATAATACTATTCTTATCCCTGTATGTACAGCGCCGCCGTCACTGTCAGTGCTATGTAATACTATCCTTATCCCTGTATGTACAGCGCCGCCGTCACTGTCAGTTCTATGTAATACTATCCTTATCCCTGTATGTACAGCGCCGCCGTCACTGTCACTACTATGTAATTACACTATCCTTAACCCTGTATGTACAGCGCCGCCATCACTGTCAGTGCTATGTAATAATAATATCCTTATCCCTGTATGTACAGCGCCGCCGTCACTGTCAGTGCTAAGTAATACTATCCTTATCCCTGTATGTACAGCGCCGCCGTCACTGTCAGTGCTGTGTAATACTATCCTTATCCCTGTATGTACAGCGTCGCCGTCACTGTCAGTGCTATGTAATACTATCCTTATCCCTGTATGTACAGCACCGCGTCACTGTCAGTGCTATGTAAAACTATCCTTATCCCTGTGTGTACAGCGCCGCCGTCACTGTCACTGCTATGTAATGATACTTTCCTTATCCCTGTATGTACAGCGCCGCCGTCACTGTCAGTGCTAGGCAATAATAATATCCTTATCCCTGTATGTACAGCGCCGCCGTCACTGTCAGTGCTATGTAATACTATCCTTATCCCTGTATGTACAGCGCCGCGTCACTGTCAGTGCTATGTAATACTATCCTTATCCCTGTGTGTACAGCGCCACCGTCACTGTCAGTTCTATGTAATACTATCCTTATCCCTGTATGTACAGCGCCACGTCACTGTCAGTGCTATGTGATAATACTATCCTTATCCTTGTATGTACAGCGCCGCCGTCACTGTCAGTGCTATGCGAATAATAATATCCTTGTCCCTGTATGTACAGCGCCGCCGTCACTGTCAGTGCTATGTAATACTTTCCTTAACCCTGTATGTACAGCGCCGCCGTCACTGTCAGTGCTGTGTAATACTATCCTTATCCCTGTATTTACAGCACCGCCGTCACTGTCAGTGCTATGTAATACTATCCTTATCCCTGTATGTACAGCGCCGCGTCACTGTCAGTGCTATGTAATACTATCCTTATCCCTGTGTGTACAGCGCCGCCGTCACTGTCAGTGCTATGTAATAATACTATCCTTATCCCTGTATGTACAGTGCCACCGTCACTGTCAGTGCTATGTAATAATACTATCCTTATCCCTGTATGTACAGCGCCACCGTCACTGTCAGTGCTATGTAATAATACTATCCTTATTCCTGTATGTACAGCGCCCCCTGTATGTACAGCGCCTCCGTCACTGTCAGTGCTATGTAATAATATTATCCTTATCCCTGTATGTACAGCGCCTCCGTCACTGTCAGTGCTATGTAATAATACTATCCTTATCCCTGTATGTACAGCGCTGCGGTCACTGTCAGTGCTATGTAATAATACTATTCTTATCCCTGTATGTACAGCGTCGCCGTCACTGTCAGTGCTATGTAATACTATCCTTATCCCTGTATGTACAGCACCGCGTCACTGTCAGTGCTATGTAAAACTATCCTTATCCCTGTGTGTACAGCGCCTCCGTCACTGTCACTGCTATGTAATGATACTTTCCTTATCCCTGTATGTACAGCGCCGCCGTCACTGTCAGTGCTATGCAATAATAATATCCTTATCCCTGTATGTACAGCGCCGCCGTCACTGTCAGTGCTATGTAATACTATCCTTATCCCTGTATGTACAGCGCCGCGTCACTGTCAGTGCTATGTAATACTATCCTTATCCCTGTGTGTACAGCGCCGCCGTCACTGTCAGTGCTATGTAATAATACTGTCCTTATCCCTGTATGTACAGTGCCACCGTCACTGTAAGTGCTATGTAATAATACTATCCTTATCCCTGTATGTACAGCGCCACCGTCACTGTCAGTGCTATGTAATAATACTATCCTTATTCCTGTATGTACAGCGCCCCCTGTATGTACAGCGCCGCCGTCACTGTCAGTTCTATGTAATACTATCCTTATCCCTGTATGTACAGCGCCGCCGTCACTGTCACTGCTATGTAATAATACTATCCTTATCCTTGTATGTACAGCGCCGCCGTCACTGTCAGTGCTATGCGAATAATAATATCCTTATCCCTGTATGTACAGCGCCGCCGTCACTGTCAGTGCTATGTAATACTATCCTTATCCCTGTATGTACAGCGCCGCGTCACTGTCAGTGCTATGTAATACTATCCTTATCCCTGTGTGTACAGCGCCGCCGTCACTGTCAGTGCTATGTAATAATACTATCCTTATCCCTGTATGTACAGTGCCACCGTCACTGTCAGTGCTATGTAATAATACTATCCTTATCCCTGTATGTACAGCGCCACCGTCACTGTCAGTGCTATGTAATAATACTTTCCTTATTCCTGTATGTACAGCGCCCCCTGTATGTACAGCGCCTCCGTCACTGTCAGTGCTATGTAATAATATTATCCTTATCCCTGTATGTACAGCGCCTCCGTCACTGTCAGTGCTATGTAATAATACTATCCTTATCCCTGTATGTACAGCGCTGCGGTCACTGTCAGTGCTATGTAATAATACTATTCTTATCCCTGTATGTACAGCGCCGCCGTCACTGTCAGTGCTATGTAATACTATCCTTATCCCTGTATGTACAGCTCCGCCGTCACTGTCAGTTCTATGTAATACTATCCTTATCCCTGTATGTACAGCGCCGCCGTCACTGTCACTGCTATGTAATTACACTATCCTTAACCCTGTATGTACAGTGCCGCCATCACTGTCAGTGCTATGTAATAATAATATCCTTATCCCTGTATGTACAGCGCCGCCGTCACTGTCAGTGCTAAGTAATACTATCCTTATCCCTGTATGTACAGCGCCGCCGTCACTGTCAGTGCTGTGTAATACTATCCTTATCCCTGTATGTACAGCGTCGCCGTCACTGTCAGTGCTATGTAATACTATCCTTATCCCTGTATGTACAGCACCGCGTCACTGTCAGTGCTATGTAAAACTATCCTTATCCCTGTGTGTACAGCGCCTCCGTCACTGTCACTGCTATGTAATGATACTTTCCTTATCCCTGTATGTACAGCGCCGCCGTCACTGTCAGTGCTATGCAATAATAATATCCTTATCCCTGTATGTACAGCGCCGCCGTCACTGTCAGTGCTATGTAATACTATCCTTATCCCTGTATGTACAGCGCCGCGTCACTGTCAGTGCTATGTAATACTATCCTTATCCCTGTGTGTACAGCGCCGCCGTCACTGTCAGTGCTATGTAATAATACTATCCTTATCCCTGTATGTACAGTGCCACCGTCACTGTAAGTGCTATGTAATAATACTATCCTTATCCCTGTATGTACAGCGCCACCGTCACTGTCAGTGCTATGTAATAATACTATCCTTATTCCTGTATGTACAGCGCCCCCTGTATGTACAGCGCCGCCGTCACTGTCAGTTCTATGTAATACTATCCTTATCCCTGTATGTACAGCGCCGCCGTCACTGTCACTGCTATGTAATAATACTATCCTTATCCTTGTATGTACAGCGCCGCCGTCACTGTCAGTGCTATGCGAATAATAATATCCTTATCCCTGTGTGTACAGCGCCGCCGTCACTGTCAGTGCTATGTAATACTATCCTTATCCCTGTATGTACAGCGCCGCCGTCACTGTCAGTGCTGTGTAATACTATCCTTATCCCTGTATTTACAGCACCGCCGTCACTGTCAGTGCTATGTAATACTATCCTTATCCCTGTATGTACAGCGCCGCGTCACTGTCAGTGCTATGTAATACTATCCTTATCCCTGTGTGTACAGCGCCGCCGTCACTGTCAGTGCTATGTAATAATACTATCCTTATCCCTGTATGTACAGTGCCACCGTCACTGTCAGTGCTATGTAATAATACTATCCTTATCCCTGTATGTACAGCGCCACCGTCACTGTCAGTGCTATGTAATAATACTATCCTTATTCCTGTATGTACAGCGCCCCCTGTATGTACAGCGCCTCCGTCACTGTCAGTGCTATGTAATAATATTATCCTTATCCCTGTATGTACAGCGCCTCCGTCACTGTCAGTGCTATGTAATAATACTATCCTTATCCCTGTATGTACAGCGCTACGGTCACTGTCAGTGCTATGTAATAATACTATTCTTATCCCTGTATGTACAGCGCCGCCGTCACTGTCAGTGCTATGTAATACTATCCTTATCCCTGTATGTACAGCGCCGCCGTCACTGTCAGTTCTATGTAATACTATCCTTATCCCTGTATGTACAGCGCCGCCGTCACTGTCACTGCTATGTAATTACACTATCCTTAACCCTGTATGTACAGCGCCGCCATCACTGTCAGTGCTATGTAATAATAATATCCTTATCCCTGTATGTACAGCGCCGCCGTCACTGTCAGTGCTAAGTAATACTATCCTTATCCCTGTATGTACAGCGCCGCCGTCACTGTCAGTGCTGTGTAATACTATCCTTATCCCTGTATGTACAGCGTCGCCATCACTGTCAGGGCTATGTAATACTATCCTTATCCCTGTATGTACAGCACCGCGTCACTGTCAGTGCTATGTAAAACTATCCTTATCCCTGTGTGTACAGCGCCGCCATCACTGTCACTGCTATGTAATGATACTTTCCTTATCCCTGTATGTACAGCGCCGCCGTCACTGTCAGTGCTAGGCAATAATAATATCCTTATCCCTGTATGTACAGCGCCGCCGTCACTGTCAGTGCTATGTAATACTATCCTTATCCCTGTATGTACAGCGCCGCGTCACTGTCAGTGCTATGTAATACTATCCTTATCCCTGTGTGTACAGCGCCACCGTCACTGTCAGTTCTATGTAATACTATCCTTATCCCTGTATGTACAGCGCCACGTCACTGTCAGTGCTATGTGATAATACTATCCTTATCCTTGTATGTACAGCGCTGCCGTCACTGTCAGTGCTATGCGAATAATAATATCCTTGTCCCTGTATGTACAGCGCCGCCGTCACTGTCAGTGCTATGTAATACTTTCCTTAACCCTGTATGTACAGCGCCGCCGTCACTGTCAGTGCTGTGTAATACTATCCTTATCCCTGTATTTACAGCACCGCCATCACTGTCAGTGCTATGTAATACTATCCTTATCCCTGTATGTACAGCGCCGCGTCACTGTCAGTGCTATGTAATACTATCCTTATCCCTGTGTGTACAGCGCCGCCGTCACTGTCAGTGCTATGTAATAATACTATCCTTATCCCTGTATGTACAGTGCCACCATCACTGTCAGTGCTATGTAATAATACTATCCTTATCCCTGTATGTACAGCGCCACCGTCACTGTCAGTGCTATGTAATAATACTATCCTTATTCCTGTATGTACAGCGCCCCCTGTATGTACAGCGCCTCCGTCACTGTCAGTGCTATGTAATAATATTATCCTTATCCCTGTATGTACAGCGCCTCCGTCACTGTCAGAGATATGTAATAATACTATCCTTATCCCTGTATGTACAGCGCTGCGGTCACTGTCAGTGCTATGTAATAATACTATTCTTATCCCTGTATGTACAGCGTCGCCGTCACTGTCAGTGCTATGTAATACTATCCTTATCCCTGTATGTACAGCACCGCGTCACTGTCAGTGCTATGTAAAACTATCCTTATCCCTGTGTGTACAGCGCCTCCGTCACTGTCACTGCTATGTAATGATACTTTCCTTATCCCTGTATGTACAGCGCCGCCGTCACTGTCAGTGCTATGCAATAATAATATCCTTATCCTTGTATGTACAGCGCCGCCGTCACTGTCAGTGCTATGTAATACTATCCTTATCCCTGTATGTACAGCGCCGCGTCACTGTCAGTGCTATGTAATACTATCCTTATCCCTGTGTGTACAGCGCCGCCGTCAATGTCAGTGCTATGTATTAATACTATCCTTATCCCTGTATGTACAGTGCCACCGTCACTGTAAGTGCTATGTAATAATACTATCCTTATCCCTGTATGTACAGCGCCACCGTCACTGTCAGTGCTATGTAATAATACTATCCTTATTCCTGTATGTACAGCGCCCCCTGTATGTACAGCGCCGCCGTCACTGTCAGTTCTATGTAATACTATCCTTATCCCTGTATGTACAGCGCCGCCGTCACTGTCACTGCTATGTAATAATACTATCCTTATCCTTGTATGTACAGCGCCGCCGTCACTGTCAGTGCTATGCGAATAATAATATCCTTATCCCTGTATGTACAGCGCCGCCGTCACTGTCAGTGCTATGTAATACTATCCTTATCCCTGTATGTACAGCGCCGCGTCACTGTCAGTGCTATGTAATACTATCCTTATCCCTGTGTGTACAGCGCCGCCGTCACTGTCAGTGCTATGTAATAATACTATCCTTATCCCTGTATGTACAGTGCCACCGTCACTGTCAGTGCTATGTAATAATACTATCCTTATCCCTGTATGTACAGCGCCACCGTCACTGTCAGTGCTATGTAATAATACTATCCTTATTCCTGTATGTACAGCGCCCCCTGTATGTACAGCGCCTCCGTCACTGTCAGTGCTATGTAATAATATTATCCTTATCCCTGTATGTACAGCGCCTCCGTCACTGTCAGTGCTATGTAATAATACTATCCTTATCCCTGTATGTACAGCGCTGCGGTCACTGTCAGTGCTATGTAATAATACTATTCTTATCCCTGTATGTACAGCGCCGCCGTCACTGTCAGTGCTATGTAATACTATCCTTATCCCTGTATGTACAGCTCCGCCGTCACTGTCAGTTCTATGTAATACTATCCTTATCCCTGTATGTACAGCGCCGCCGTCACTGTCACTGCTATGTAATTACACTATCCTTAACCCTGTATGTACAGTGCCGCCATCACTGTCAGTGCTATGTAATAATAATATCCTTATCCCTGTATGTACAGCGCCGCCGTCACTGTCAGTGCTAAGTAATACTATCCTTATCCCTGTATGTACAGCGCCGCTGTCACTGTCAGTGCTGTGTAATACTATCCTTATCCCTGTATGTACAGCGTCGCCGTCACTGTCAGTGCTATGTAATACTATCCTTATCCCTGTATGTACAGCACCGCGTCACTGTCAGTGCTATGTAAAACTATCCTTATCCCTGTGTGTACAGCGCCTCCGTCACTGTCACTGCTATGTAATGATACTTTCCTTATCCCTGTATGTACAGCGCCGCCGTCACTGTCAGTGCTATGCAATAATAATATCCTTATCCCTGTATGTACAGCGCCGCCGTCACTGTCAGTGCTATGTAATACTATCCTTATCCCTGTATGTACAGCGCCGCGTCACTGTCAGTGCTATGTAATACTATCCTTATCCCTGTGTGTACAGCGCCGCCGTCACTGTCAGTGCTATGTAATAATACTATCCTTATCCCTGTATGTACAGTGCCACCGTCACTGTAAGTGCTATGTAATAATACTATCCTTATCCCTGTATGTACAGCGCCACCGTCACTGTCAGTGCTATGTAATAATACTATCCTTATTCCTGTATGTACAGCGCCCCCTGTATGTACAGCGCCGCCGTCACTGTCAGTTCTATGTAATACTATCCTTATCCCTGTATGTACAGCGCCGCCGTCACTGTCACTGCTATGTAATAATACTATCCTTATCCTTGTATGTACAGCGCCGCCGTCACTGTCAGTGCTATGCGAATAATAATATCCTTATCCCTGTATGTACAGCGCCGCCGTCACTGTCAGTGCTATGTAATACTATCCTTATCCCTGTATGTACAGCGCCGCCGTCACTGTCAGTGCTGTGTAATACTATCCTTATCCCTGTATTTACAGCACCGCCGTCACTGTCAGTGCTATGTAATACTATCCTTATCCCTGTATGTACAGCGCCGCGTCACTGTCAGTGCTATGTAATACTATCCTTATCCCTGTGTGTACAGCGCCGCCGTCACTGTCAGTGCTATGTAATAATACTATCCTTATCCCTGTATGTACAGTGCCACCGTCACTGTCAGTGCTATGTAATAATACTATCCTTATCCCTGTATGTACAGCGCCACCGTCACTGTCAGTGCTATGTAATAATACTATCCTTATTCCTGTATGTACAGCGCCCCCTGTATGTACAGCGCCTCCGTCACTGTCAGTGCTATGTAATAATATTATCCTTATCCCTGTATGTACAGCGCTGCCGTCACTGACAGTGCTATGTAATACTATCCCTATCCCTGTATGTACAGCGCCGCCGTCACTGTTACTGCTATGTAATAATACTATCCTTATCCCTGTATGTACAGCGCCGCCGTCACTGTCAGTGCTATGTAATAATAATATCCTTATATCTGTATGTACAGCGCCGCCGTCACTGTCAGTGCTATGTAATACTATCCTTATCCCTGTATGTACAATTACATAGCACTGACAGTAACGGCGGTGTTGAACATACAGGGATAAGAATAGTATTATTGCATAGCAGTGACAGTGACGGTGGCGCTGTACATACAGGGATAAGGATAGTATTATTACATAGCAGTGACAGTGACGGCGGCACTGTAGATACAGGGATAAGGATAGTATTACATAGCACTGACAGTGATGGCGGCGACCTGTAAAGAGCAAATCTGTGGCAATAACAGGGGTGGAGAAAAGTACTTTCAACCCACTGACAGTGATGGCGGCGCTGTACATACAGGGATAAGGATAGTATTATTACATAGCACTGACAGTGACGGCGGCGCTGTACATACAGGGATAAGGATAGTATTATTACATAGCAGTGACAGCGCCGCCGTCACTGTCAGTGCTATGTAATAATACTATCTTTCCCTGTATGTACAGCGCCGCCGTCACTGTCAGTGCTATGTAATAATACTATCCTTATCCCTGTATGTACAGCGCCGCCGTCACTGTCAGTGCTATGTAATAATACTATCCTTATCCCTGTATGTACAGCGCCGCCGTCACTGTCACTGCTATGTAATTACACTATCCTTAACCCTGTATGTACAGGGCCGCCATCACTGTCAGTGCTATGTAATAATAATATCCTTATCCCTGTATGTACAGCGCCGCCGTCACTGTCAGTGCTAAGTAATACTATCCTTATCCCTGTATGTACAGCGCCGCCGTCACTGTCAGTGCTGTGTAATACTATCCTTATCCCTGTATGTACAGCGTCGCCGTCACTGTCAGTGCTATGTAATACTATCCTTATCCCTGTATGTACAGCACCGCGTCACTATCAGTGCTATGTAAAACTATCCTTATCCCTGTGTGTACAGCGCCTCCGTCACTGTCACTGCTATGTAATGATACTTTCCTTATCCCTGTATGTACAGCGCCGCCGTCACTGTCAGTGCTATGCAATAATAATATCCTTATCCCTGTATGTACAGCGCCGCCGTCACTGTCAGTGCTATGTAATACTATCCTTATCCCTGTATGTACAGCGCCGCGTCACTGTCAGTGCTATGTAATACTATCCTTATCCCTGTGTGTACAGCGCCGCCGTCACTGTCAGTGCTATGTAATAATACTATCCTTATCCCTGTATGTACAGTGCCACCGTCACTGTAAGTGCTATGTAATAATACTATCCTTATCCCTGTATGTACAGCGCCACCGTCACTGTCAGTGCTATGTAATAATACTATCCTTATTCCTGTATGTACAGCGCCCCCTGTATGTACAGCGCCGCCATCACTGTCAGTTCTATGTAATACTATCCTTATCCCTGTATGTACAGCGCCGCCGTCACTGTCACTGCTATGTAATAATACTATCCTTATCCTTGTATGTACAGCGCCGCCGTCACTGTCAGTGCTATGCGAATAATAATATCCTTATCCCTGTATGTACAGCGCCGCCGTCACTGTCAGTGCTATGTAATACTATCCTTATCCCTGTATGTACAGCGCCGCCGTCACTGTCAGTGCTGTGTAATACTATCCTTATCCCTGTATTTACAGCACCGCCGTCACTGTCAGTGCTATGTAATACTATCCTTATCCCTGTATGTACAGCGCCGCGTCACTGTCAGTGCTATGTAATACTATCCTTATCCCTGTGTGTACAGCGCCGCCGTCACTGTCAGTGCTATGTAATAATACTATCCTTATCCCTGTATGTACAGTGCCACCGTCACTGTCAGTGCTATGTAATAATACTATCCTTATCCCTGTATGTACAGCGCCACCGTCACTGTCAGTGCTATGTAATAATACTATCCTTATTCCTGTATGTACAGCGCCCCCTGTATGTACAGCGCCTCCGTCACTGTCAGTGCTATGTAATAATATTATCCTTATCCCTGTATGTACAGCGCCTCCGTCACTGTCAGTGCTATGTAATAATACTATCCTTATCCCTGTATGTACAGCGCTGCGGTCACTGTCAGTGCTATGTAATAATACTATTCTTATCCCTGTATGTACAGCGCCGCCGTCACTGTCAGTGCTATGTAATACTATCCTTATCCCTGTATGTACAGCGCCGCCGTCACTGTCAGTTCTATGTAATACTATCCTTATCCCTGTATGTACAGCGCCGCCGTCACTGTCACTGCTATGTAATTACACTATCCTTAACCCTGTATGTACAGCGCCGCCATCACTGTCAGTGCTATGTAATAATAATATCCTTATCCCTGTATGTACAGCGCCGCCGTCACTGTCAGTGCTAAGTAATACTATCCTTATCCCTGTATGTACAGCGCCGCCGTCACTGTCAGTGCTGTGTAATACTATCCTTATCCCTGTATGTACAGCGTCGCCGTCACTGTCAGTGCTATGTAATACTATCCTTATCCCTGTATGTACAGCACCGCGTCACTGTCAGTGCTATGTAAAACTATCCTTATCCCTGTGTGTACAGCGCCGCCGTCACTGTCAGTGCTAGGCAATAATAATATCCTTATCCCTGTATGTACAGCGCCGCCGTCACTGTCAGTGCTATGTAATACTATCCTTATCCCTGTATGTACAGCGCCGCGTCACTGTCAGTGCTATGTAATACTATCCTTATCCCTGTGTGTACAGCGCCACCGTCACTGTCAGTTCTATGTAATACTATCCTTATCCCTGTATGTACAGCGCCACGTCACTGTCAGTGCTATGTGATAATACTATCCTTATCCTTGTATGTACAGCGCCGCCGTCACTGTCAGTGCTATGCGAATAATAATATCCTTGTCCCTGTATGTACAGCGCCACGTCACTGTCAGTGCTATGTGATAATACTATCCTTATCCTTGTATGTACAGCGCCGCCGTCACTGTCAGTGCTATGCGAATAATAATATCCTTGTCCCTGTATGTACAGCGCCGCCGTCACTGTCAGTGCTGTGTAATACTATCCTTAGGGATAAGGAAAGTATCATTACATAGCAGTGACAGTGACGGAGGCGCTGTACACACAGGGATAAGGATAGTTTTACATAGCACTGACAGTGACGCGGTGCTGTACATACAGGGATAAGGATAGTATTACATAGCACTGACAGTGACGGCGACGCTGTACATACAGGGATAAGGATAGTATTACACAGCACTGACAGTGACGGCGGCGCTGTACATACAGGGATAAGGATAGTATTACATAGCACTGACAGTGACGGCGGCGCTGTACATACAGGGATAAGGATATTATTATTCGCATAGCACTGACAGTGACGGCGGCGCTGTACATACAAGGATAAGGATAGTATTATTACATAGCAGTGACAGTGACGGCGGCGCTGTACATACAGGGATAAGGATAGTATTACATAGAACTGACAGTGACGGCGGCGCTGTACATACAGGGGGCGCTGTACATACAGGAATAAGGATAGTATTATTACATAGCACTGACAGTGACGGTGGCGCTGTACATACAGGGATAAGGATAGTATTATTACATAGCACTTACAGTGACGGTGGCACTGTACATACAGGGATAAGGATAGTATTATTACATAGCACTGACAGTGACGGCGGCGCTGTACACACAGGGATAAGGATAGTATTACATAGCACTGACAGTGACGCGGCGCTGTACATACAGGGATAAGGATAGTATTACATAGCACTGACAGTGACGGCGACGCTGTACATACAGGGATAAGGATAGTATTACACAGCACTGACAGTGACGGCGGCGCTGTACATACAGGGATAAGGATAGTATTACTTAGCACTGACAGTGACGGCGGCGCTGTACATACAGGGATAAGGATATTATTATTACATAGCACTGACAGTGATGGCGGCCCTGTACATACAGGCTTAAGGATAGTGTAATTACATAGCAGTGACAGTGACGGCGGCGCTGTACATACAGGGATAAGGATAGTATTATTACATAGCACTGACAGTGACGGCGGCGCTGTACATACAGGGATAAGGATAGTATTATTACATAGCACTGACAGTGACGGCGGCGCTGTACATACAGGGAAAGATAGTATTATTACATAGCACTGACAGTGACGGCGGCGCTGTCACTGCTATGTAATAATACTATCCTTATCCCTGTATGTACAGCGCCGCCGTCACTGTCAGTGCTATGTAATAATACTATCCTTATCCCTGTATGTACAGCGCCGCCATCACTGTCAGTGGGTTGAAAGTACTTTTCTCCACCCCTGTTATTGCCACAGATTTGCTCTTTACAGGTCGCCGCCATCACTGTCAGTGCTATGTAATACTATCCTTATCCCTGTATCTACAGTGCCGCCGTCACTGTCACTGCTATGTAATAATACTATCCTTATCCCTGTATGTACAGCGCCACCGTCACTGTCACTGCTATGCAATAATACTATTCTTATCCCTGTATGTTCAACACCGCCGTTACTGTCAGTGCTATGTAATTGTACATACAGGGATAAGGATAGTATTACATAGCACTGACAGTGACGGCGGCGCTGTACATACAGATATAAGGATATTATTATTACATAGCACTGACAGTGACGGCGGCGCTGTACATACAGGGATAAGGATAGTATTATTACATAGCAGTAACAGTGACGGCGGCGCTGTACATACAGGGATAGGGATAGTATTACATAGCACTGTCAGTGACGGCAGCGCTGTACATACAGGGATAAGGATAATATTATTACATAGCACTGACAGTGACGGAGGCGCTGTACATACAGGGGGCGCTGTACATACAGGAATAAGGATAGTATTATTACATAGCACTGACAGTGACGGTGGCGCTGTACATACAGGGATAAGGATAGTATTATTACATAGCACTGACAGTGACGGTGGCACTGTACATACAGGGATAAGGATAGTATTATTACATAGCACTGACAGTGACGGCGGCGCTGTACACACAGGGATAAGGATAGTATTACATAGCACTGACAGTGACGCGGCGCTGTACATACAGGGATAAGGATAGTATTACATAGCACTGACAGTGACGGCGGTGCTGTAAATACAGGGATAAGGATAGTATTACACAGCACTGACAGTGACGGCGGCGCTGTACATACAGGGATAAGGATAGTATTACATAGCACTGACAGTGACGGCGGCGCTGTACATACAGGGATAAGGATATTATTATTCGCATAGCACTGACAGTGACGGCGGCGCTGTACATACAAGGATAAGGATAGTATTATTACATAGCAGTGACAGTGACGGCGGCGCTGTACATACAGGGATAAGGATAGTATTACATAGAACTGACAGTGACGGCGGCGCTGTACATACAGGGGGCGCTGTACATACAGGAATAAGGATAGTATTATTACATAGCACTGACAGTGACGTTGGCGCTGTACATACAGGGATAAGGATAGTATTATTACATAGCACTTACAGTGACGGTGGCACTGTACATACAGGGATAAGGATAGTATTATTACATAGCACTGACAGTGACGGCGGCGCTGTACACACAGGGATAAGGATAGTATTACATAGCACTGACAGTGACGCGGCGCTGTACATACAGGGATAAGGATAGTATTACATAGCACTGACAGTGACGGCGGCGCTGTACATACAGGGATAAGGATATTATTATTGCATAGCACTGACAGTGACGGCGGCGCTGTACATACAGGGATAAGGAAAGTATCATTACATAGCAGTGACAGTGACGGAGGCGCTGTACACACAGGGATAAGGATAGTTTTACATAGCACTGACAGTGACGCGGTGCTGTACATACAGGGATAAGGATAGTATTACATAGCACTGACAGTGACGGCGACGCTGTACATACAGGGATAAGTATAGTATTACACAGCACTGACAGTGACGGCGGCGCTGTACATACAGGGATAAGGATAGTATTACTTAGCACTGACAGTGACGGCGGCGCTGTACATACAGGGATAAGGATATTATTATTACATAGCACTGACAGTGATGGCGGCACTGTACATACAGGGTTAAGGATAGTGTAATTACATAGCAGTGACAGTGACGGCGGCGCTGTACATACAGGGATAAGAATAGTATTATTACATAGCACTGACAGTGACCGCAGCGCTGTACATACAGGGATAAGGATAGTATTATTACATAGCACTGACAGTGACGGAGGCGCTGTACATACAGGGATAAGGATAATATTATTACATAGCACTGACAGTGACGGTGGCACTGTACATACAGGGATAAGGATAGTATTATTACATAGCACTGACAGTGACGGCGGCGCTGTACACACAGGGATAAGGATAGTATTACATAGCACTGACAGTGACGCGGCGCTGTACATACAGGGATAAGGATAGTATTACATAGCACTGACAGTGACGGCGGCGCTGTACATACAGGGATAAGGATATTATTATTCGCATAGCACTGACAGTGACGGCGGCGCTGTACATACAAGGATAAGGATAGTATTATTACATAGCAGTGACAGTGACGGCGGCGCTGTACATACAGGGATAAGGATAGTATTACATAGAACTGACAGTGACGGCGGCGCTGTACATACAGGGGGCGCTGTACATACAGGAATAAGGATAGTATTATTACATAGCACTGACAGTGACGGTGGCGCTGTACATACAGGGATAAGGATAGTATTATTACATAGCACTTACAGTGACGGTGGCACTGTACATACAGGGATAAGGATAGTATTATTACATAGCACTGACAGTGACGGCGGCGCTGTACACACAGGGATAAGGATAGTATTACATAGCACTGACAGTGACGCGGCGCTGTACATACAGGGATAAGGATAGTATTACATAGCACTGACAGTGACGGCGGCGCTGTACATACAGGGATAAGGATATTATTATTGCATAGCACTGACAGTGACGGCGGCGCTGTACATACAGGGATAAGGAAAGTATCATTACATAGCAGTGACAGTGACGGAGGCGCTGTACACACAGGGATAAGGATAGTTTTACATAGCACTGACAGTGACGCGGTGCTGTACATACAGGGATAAGGATAGTATTACATAGCACTGACAGTGACGGCGACGCTGTACATACAGGGATAAGGATAGTATTACACAGCACTGACAGTGACGGCGGCGCTGTACATACAGGGATAAGGATAGTATTACTTAGCACTGACAGTGACGGCGGCGCTGTACATACAGGGATAAGGATATTATTATTACATAGCACTGACAGTGATGGCGGCGCTGTACATACAGGGTTAAGGATAGTGTAATTACATAGCAGTGACAGTGACGGCGGCGCTGTACATACAGGGATAAGGATAGTATTACATAGAACTGACAGTGACGGCGGCGCTGTACATACAGGGATAAGGATAGTATTACATAGCACTGACAGTGACGGCGGCGCTGTACATACAGGGATAAGAATAGTATTATTACATAGCACTGACAGTGACCGCAGCGCTGTACATACAGGGATAAGGATAGTATTATTACATAGCAGTGACAGTGACGGCGGCACTGTAGATACAGGGATAAGGATAGTATTACATAGCACTGACAGTGATGGCGGCGACCTGTAAAGAGCAAATCTGTGGCAATAACAGGGGTGGAGAAAAGTACTTTCAACCCACTGACAGTGATGGCGGGGCTGTACATACAGGGATAAGGATAGTATTATTACATAGCACTGACAGTGACGGCGGCGCTGTACATACAGGGATAAGGATAGTATTATTACATAGCAGTGACAGCGCCGCCGTCACTGTCAGTGCTATGTAATAATACTATCTTTCCCTGTATGTACAGCGCCGCCGTCACTGTCAGTGCTATGTAATAATACTATCCTTATCCCTGTATGTACAGCGCCGCCGTCACTGTCAGTGCTATGTAATAATACTATCCTTATCCCTGTATGTACAGCGCCGCCGTCACTGTCACTGCTATGTAATTACACTATCCTTAACCCTGTATGTACAGGGCCGCCATCACTGTCAGTGCTATGTAATAATAATATCCTTATCCCTGTATGTACAGCGCCGCCGTCACTGTCAGTGCTAAGTAATACTATCCTTATCCCTGTATGTACAGCGCCGCCGTCACTGTCAGTGCTGTGTAATACTATCCTTATCCCTGTATGTACAGCGTCGCCGTCACTGTCAGTGCTATGTAATACTATCCTTATCCCTGTATGTACAGCGCCGCGTCACTGTCAGTGCTATGTAATACTATCCTTATCCCTGTGTGTACAGCGCCGCCGTCACTGTCAGTGCTATGTAATAATACTATCCTTATCCCTGTATGTACAGTGCCACCGTCACTGTAAGTGCTATGTAATAATACTATCCTTATCCCTGTATGTACAGCGCCACCGTCACTGTCAGTGCTATGTAATAATACTATCCTTATTCCTGTATGTACAGCGCCCCCTGTATGTACAGCGCCGCCGTCACTGTCAGTTCTATGTAATACTATCCTTATCCCTGTATGTACAGCGCCGCCGTCACTGTCACTGCTATGTAATAATACTATCCTTATCCTTGTATGTACAGCGCCGCCGTCACTGTCAGTGCTATGCGAATAATAATATCCTTATCCCTGTATGTACAGCGCCGCCGTCACTGTCAGTGCTATGTAATACTATCCTTATCCCTGTATGTACAGCGCCGCCGTCACTGTCAGTGCTGTGTAATACTATCCTTATCCCTGTATGTACAGCGTCGCCGTCACTGTCAGTGCTATGTAATACTATCCTTATCCCTGTATGTACAGCACCGCGTCACTGTCAGTGCTATGTAAAACTATCCTTATCCAAGTGTGTACAGCGCCTCCGTCACTGTCACTGCTATGTAATGATACTTTCCTTATCCCTAAGGATAGTATTACACAGCACTGACAGTGACGGCGGCGCTGTACATACAGGGTTAAGGATAGTATTACATAGCACTGACAGTGACGGCGGCGCTGTACATACAGGGACAAGGATATTATTATTCGCATAGCACTGACAGTGACGGTGGCGCTGTACATACAAGGATAAGGATAGTATTATCACATAGCACTGACAGTGACGTGGCGCTGTACATACAGGGATAAGGATAGTATTACATAGAACTGACAGTGACGGTGGCGCTGTACACACAGGGATAAGGATAGTATTACATAGCACTGACAGTGACGCGGCGCTGTACATACAGGGATAAGGATAGTATTACATAGCACTGACAGTGACGGCGGCGCTGTACATACAGGGATAAGGATATTATTATTGCCTAGCACTGACAGTGACGGCGGCGCTGTACATACAGGGATAAGGAAAGTATCATTACATAGCAGTGACAGTGACGGCGGCGCTGTACACACAGGGATAAGGATAGTTTTACATAGCACTGACAGTGACGCGGTGCTGTACATACAGGGATAAGGATAGTATTACATAGCACTGACAGTGACGGCGACGCTGTACATACAGGGATAAGGATAGTATTACACAGCACTGACAGTGACGGCGGCGCTGTACATACAGGGATAAGGATAGTATTACTTAGCACTGACAGTGACGGCGGCGCTGTACATACAGGGATAAGGATATTATTATTACATAGCACTGACAGTGATGGCGGCGCTGTACATACAGGGTTAAGGATAGTGTAATTACATAGCAGTGACAGTGACGGCGGCGCTGTACATACAGGGATAAGGATAGTATTACATAGAACTGACAGTGACGGCGGCGCTGTACATACAGGGATAAGGATAGTATTACATAGCACTGACAGTGACGGCGGCGCTGTACATACAGGGATAAGAATAGTATTATTACATAGCACTGACAGTGACCGCAGCGCTGTACATACAGGGATAAGGATAGTATTATTACATAGCACTGACAGTGACGGAGGCGCTGTACATACAGGGATAAGGATAATATTATTACATAGCACTGACAGTGACGGAGGCGCTGTACATACAGGGGGCGCTGTACATACAGGAATAAGGATAGTATTATTACATAGCACTAACAGTGACGGTGGCGCTGTACATACAGGGATAAGGATAGTATTATTACATAGCACTGACAGTGACGGTGGCACTGTACATACAGGGATAAGGATAGTATTATTACATAGCACTGACAGTGACGGCAGCGCTGTACACACAGGGATAAGGATAGTATTACATAGCACTGACAGTGACGCGGCGCTGTACATACAGGGATAAGGATAGTATTACATAGCACTGACAGTGACGGCGGTGCTGTAAATACAGGGATAAGGATAGTATTACACAGCACTGACAGTGACGGCGGCGCTGTACATACAGGGATAAGGATAGTATTACATAGCACTGACAGTGACGGCGGCGCTGTACATACAGGGATAAGGATATTATTATTCGCATAGCACTGACAGTGACGGCGGCGCTGTACATACAAGGATAAGGATAGTATTATTACATAGCAGTGACAGTGACGGCGGCGCTGTACATACAGGGATAAGGATAGTATTACATAGAACTGACAGTGACGGCGGCGCTGTACATACAGGGGGCGCTGTACATACAGGAATAAGGATAGTATTATTACATAGCACTGACAGTGACGGTGGCGCTGTACATACAGGGATAAGGATAGTATTATTACATAGCACTTACAGTGACGGTGGCACTGTACATACAGGGATAAGGATAGTATTATTACATAGCACTGACAGTGACGGCGGCGCTGTACACACAGGGATAAGGATAGTATTACATAGCACTGACAGTGACGCGGCGCTGTACATACAGGGATAAGGATAGTATTACATAGCACTGACAGTGACGGCGGCGCTGTACATACAGGGATAAGGATATTATTATTGCATAGCACTGACAGTGACGGCGGCGCTGTACATACAGGGATAAGGAAAGTATCATTACATAGCAGTGACAGTGACGGAGGCGCTGTACACACAGGGATAAGGATAGTTTTACATAGCACTGACAGTGACGCGGTGCTGTACATACAGGGATAAGGATAGTATTACATAGCACTGACAGTGACGGCGACGCTGTACATACAGGGATAAGGATAGTATTACACAGCACTGACAGTGACGGCGGCGCTGTACATACAGGGATAAGGATAGTATTACTTAGCACTGACAGTGACGGCGGCGCTGTACATACAGGGATAAGGATATTATTATTACATAGCACTGACAGTGATGGCGGCCCTGTACATACAGGGTTAAGGATAGTGTAATTACATAGCAGTGACAGTGACGGCGGCGCTGTACATACAGGGATAAGGATAGTATTATTACATAGCACTGACAGTGACGGCGGCGCTGTACATACAGGGATAAGGATAGTATTATTACATAGCACTGACAGTGACGGCGGCGCTGTACATACAGGGAAAGATAGTATTATTACATAGCACTGACAGTGACGGCGGCGCTGTCACTGCTATGTAATAATACTATCCTTATCCCTGTATGTACAGCGCCGCCGTCACTGTCAGTGCTATGTAATAATACTATCCTTATCCCTGTATGTACAGCGCCGCCATCACTGTCAGTGGGTTGAAAGTACTTTTCTCCACCCCTGTTATTGCCACAGATTTGCTCTTTACAGGTCGCCGCCATCACTGTCAGTGCTATGTAATACTATCCTTATCCCTGTATCTACAGTGCCGCCGTCACTGTCACTGCTATGTAATAATACTATCCTTATCCCTGTATGTACAGCGCCACCGTCACTGTCACTGCTATGCAATAATACTATTCTTATCCCTGTATGTTCAACACCGCCGTTACTGTCAGTGCTATGTAATTGTACATACAGGGATAAGGATAGTATTACATAGCACTGACAGTGACGGCGGCGCTGTACATACAGATATAAGGATATTATTATTACATAGCACTGACAGTGACGGCGGCGCTGTACATACAGGGATAAGGATAGTATTATTACATAGCAGTAACAGTGACGGCGGCGCTGTACATACAGGGATAGGGATAGTATTACATAGCACTGTCAGTGACGGCAGCGCTGTACATACAGGGATAAGGATAATATTATTACATAGCACTGACAGTGACGGAGGCGCTGTACATACAGGGGGCGCTGTACATACAGGAATAAGGATAGTATTATTACATAGCACTGACAGTGACGGTGGCGCTGTACATACAGGGATAAGGATAGTATTATTACATAGCACTGACAGTGACGGTGGCACTGTACATACAGGGATAAGGATAGTATTATTACATAGCACTGACAGTGACGGCGGCGCTGTACACACAGGGATAAGGATAGTATTACATAGCACTGACAGTGACGCGGCGCTGTACATACAGGGATACGGATAGTATTACATAGCACTGACAGTGACGGCGGTGCTGTAAATACAGGGATAAGGATAGTATTACACAGCACTGACAGTGACGGCGGCGCTGTACATACAGGGATAAGGATAGTATTACATAGCACTGACAGTGACGGCGGCGCTGTACATACAGGGATAAGGATATTATTATTCGCATAGCACTGACAGTGACGGCGGCGCTGTACATACAAGGATAAGGATAGTATTATTACATAGCAGTGACAGTGACGGCGGCGCTGTACATACAGGGATAAGGATAGTATTACATAGAACTGACAGTGACGGCGGCGCTGTACATACAGGGGGCGCTGTACATACAGGAATAAGGATAGTATTATTACATAGCACTGACAGTGACGGTGGCGCTGTACATACAGGGATAAGGATAGTATTATTACATAGCACTTACAGTGACGGTGGCACTGTACATACAGGGATAAGGATAGTATTATTACATAGCACTGACAGTGACGGCGGCGCTGTACACACAGGGATAAGGATAGTATTACATAGCACTGACAGTGACGCGGCGCTGTACATACAGGGATAAGGATAGTATTACATAGCACTGACAGTGACGGCGGCGCTGTACATACAGGGATAAGGATATTATTATTGCATAGCACTGACAGTGACGGCGGCGCTGTACATACAGGGATAAGGAAAGTATCATTACATAGCAGTGACAGTGACGGAGGCGCTGTACACACAGGGATAAGGATAGTTTTACATAGCACTGACAGTGACGCGGTGCTGTACATACAGGGATAAGGATAGTATTACATAGCACTGACAGTGACGGCGACGCTGTACATACAGGGATAAGGATAGTATTACACAGCACTGACAGTGACGGCGGCGCTGTACATAAAGGGATAAGGATAGTATTACTTAGCACTGACAGTGACGGCGGCGCTGTACATACAGGGATAAGGATATTATTATTACATAGCACTAACAGTGATGGCGGCACTGTACATACAGGGTTAAGGATAGTGTAATTACATAGCAGTGACAGTGACGGCGGCGCTGTACATACAGGGATAAGGATAGTATTACATAGAACTGACAGTGACGGCGGAGCTGTACATACAGGGATAAGGATAGTATTACATAGCACTGACAGTGACGGCGGCGCTGTACATACAGGGATAAGAATAGTATTATTACATAGCACTGACAGTGACCGCAGCGCTGTACATACAGGGATAAGGATAGTATTATTACATAGCACTGACAGTGACGGAGGCGCTGTACATACAGGGATAAGGATAATATTATTACATAGCACTGACAGTGACGGAGGCGCTGTACATACAGGGGGCGCTGTACATACAGGAATAAGGATAGTATTATTACATAGCACTGACAGTGACGGTGGCGCTGTACATACAGGGATAAGGATAGTATTATTACATAGCACTGACAGTGACGGTGGCACTGTACATACAGGGATAAGGATAGTATTATTACATAGCACTGACAGTGACGGCGGCGCTGTACACACAGGGATAAGGATAGTATTACATAGCACTGACAGTGACGCGGCGCTGTACATACAGGGA
Organism: Ascaphus truei; assembly: GCF_040206685.1. Classification (NCBI taxonomy): domain Eukaryota; kingdom Metazoa; phylum Chordata; class Amphibia; order Anura; family Ascaphidae; genus Ascaphus; species Ascaphus truei. Next base: position 382,170 of record NW_027456257.1, on the reverse strand, counting down.
TAAGGATAGTATTACATAGCACTGACAGTGACGGCGGCGCTGTACATACAGGGATAAGGATATTATTATTCGCATAGCACTGACAGTGACGGCGGCGCTGTACATACAAGGATAAGGATAGTATTATTACATAGCAGTGACAGTGACGGCGGCGCTGTACATACAGGGATAAGGATAGTATTACATAGAACTGACAGTGACGGCGGCGCTGTACATACAGGGGGCGCTGTACATACAGGAATAAGGATAGTATTATTACATAGCACTGACAGTGACGGTGGCGCTGTACATACAGGGATAAGGATAGTATTATTACATAGCACTTACAGTGACGGTGGCACTGTACATACAGGGATAAGGATAGTATTATTACATAGCACTGACAGTGACGGCGGCGCTGTACACACAGGGATAAGGATAGTATTACATAGCACTGACAGTGACGCGGCGCTGTACATACAGGGATAAGGATAGTATTACATAGCACTGACAGTGACGGCGGCGCTGTACATACAGGGATAAGGATATTATTATTGCATAGCACTGACAGTGACGGCGGCGCTGTACATACAGGGATAAGGAAAGTATCATTACATAGCAGTGACAGTGACGGAGGCGCTGTACACACAGGGATAAGGATAGTTTTACATAGCACTGACAGTGACGCGGTGCTGTACATACAGGGATAAGGATAGTATTACATAGCACTGACAGTGACGGCGACGCTGTACATACAGGGATAAGAATAGTATTATTACATAGCACTGACAGTGACCGCAGCGCTGTACATACAGGGATAAGGATAGTATTATTACATAGCACTGACAGTGACGGAGGCGCTGTACATACAGGGATAAGGATAATATTATTACATAGCACTGACAGTGACGGAGGCGCTGTACATACAGGGGGCGCTGTACATACAGGAATAAGGATAGTATTATTACATAGCACTGACAGTGACGGTGGCGCTGTACATACAGGGATAAGGATAGTATTATTACATAGCACTGACAGTGACGGTGGCACTGTACATACAGGGATAAGGATAGTATTATTACATAGCACTGACAGTGACGGCGGCGCTGTACACACAGGGATAAGGATAGTATTACATAGCACTGACAGTGACGCGGCGCTGTACATACAGGGATAAGGATAGTATTACATAGCACTGACAGTGACGGCGGTGCTGTAAATACAGGGATAAGGATAGTATTACACAGCACTGACAGTGACGGCGGCGCTGTACATACAGGGTTAAGGAAAGTATTACATAGCACTGACAGTGACGGCGGCGCTGTACATACAGGGACAAGGATATTATTATTCGCATAGCACTGACAGTGACGGCGGCGCTGTACATACAAGGATAAGGATAGTATTATCACATAGCACTGACAGTGACGTGGCGCTGTACATACAGGGATAAGGATAGTATTACATAGAACTGACAGTGACGGTGGCGCTGTACACACAGGGATAAGGATAGTATTACATAGCACTGACAGTGACGCGGCGCTGTACATACAGGGATAAGGATAGTATTACATAGCACTGACAGTGACGGTGGCGCTGTACATACAGGGATAAGGATATTATTATTGCCTAGCACTGACAGTGACGGCGGCGCTGTACATACAGGGATAAGGAAAGTATCATTACATAGCAGTGACAGTGACGGCGGCGCTGTACACACAGGGATAAGGATAGTTTTACATAGCACTGACAGTGACGCGGTGCTGTACATACAGGGATAAGGATAGTATTACATAGCACTGACAGTGACGGCGACGCTGTACATACAGGGATAAGGATAGTATTACACAGCACTGACAGTGACGGCGGCGCTGTACATACAGGGATAAGGATAGTATTACTTAGCACTGACAGTGACGGCGGCGCTGTACATACAGGGATAAGGATATTATTATTACATAGCACTGACAGTGATGGCGGCGCTGTACATACAGGGTTAAGGATAGTGTAATTACATAGCAGTGACAGTGACGGCGGCGCTGTACATACAGGGATAAGGATAGTATTACATAGAACTGACAGTGACGGCGGCGCTGTACATACAGGGATAAGGATAGTATTACATAGCACTGACAGTGACGGCGGCGCTGTACATACAGGGATAAGAATAGTATTATTACATAGCACTGACAGTGACCGCAGCGCTGTACATACAGGGATAAGGATAGTATTATTACATAGCACTGACAGTGACGGAGGCGCTGTACATACAGGGATAAGGATAATATTATTACATAGCACTGACAGTGACGGAGGCGCTGTACATACAGGGGGCGCTGTACATACAGGAATAAGGATAGTATTATTACATAGCACTGACAGTGACGGTGGCGCTGTACATACAGGGATAAGGATAGTATTATTACATAGCACTGACAGTGACGGTGGCACTGTACATACAGGGATAAGGATAGTATTATTACATAGCACTGACAGTGACGGCGGCGCTGTACACACAGGGATAAGGATAGTATTACATTGCACTGACAGTGACGCGGCGCTGTACATACAGGGATAAGGATAGTATTACATAGCACTGACAGTGACGGCGGTGCTGTAAATACAGGGATAAGGATAGTATTACACAGCACTGACAGTGACGGCGGCGCTGTACATACAGGGATAAGGATAGTATTACATAGCACTGACAGTGACGGCGGCGCTGTACATACAGGGATAAGGATATTATTATTCGCATAGCACTGACAGTGACGGCGGCGCTGTACATACAAGGATAAGGATAGTATTATTACATAGCAGTGACCGTGACGGCGGCGCTGTACATACAGGGATAAGGATAGTATTACATAGAACTGACAGTGACGGCGGCGCTGTACATACAGGGGGCGCTGTACATACAGGAATAAGGATAGTATTATTACATAGCACTGACAGTGACGGTGGCGCTGTACATACAGGGATAAGGATAGTATTATTACATAGCACTTACAGTGACGGTGGCACTGTACATACAGGGATAAGGATAGTATTATTACATAGCACTGACAGTGACGGCGGCGCTGTACACACAGGGATAAGGATAGTATTACATAGCACTGACAGTGACGCGGCGCTGTACATACAGGGATAAGGATAGTATTACATAGCACTGACAGTGACGGCGGCGCTGTACATACAGGGATAAGGATATTATTATTGCATAGCACTGACAGTGACGGCGGCGCTGTACATACAGGGATAAGGAAAGTATCATTACATAGCAGTGACAGTGACGGAGGCGCTGTACACACAGGGATAAGGATAGTTTTACATAGCACTGACAGTGACGGCGACGCTGTACATACAGGGATAAGGATAGTATTACTTAGCACTGACAGTGACGGCGGCGCTGTACATACAGGGATAAGGATATTATTATTACATAGCACTGACAGTGATGGCGGCCCTGTACATACAGGGTTAAGGATAGTGTAATTACATAGCAGTGACAGTGACGGCGGCGCTGTACATACAGGGATAAGGATAGTATTACATAGAACTGACAGTGACGGCGGCGCTGTACATACAGGGATAAGGATAGTATTACATAGCACTGACAGTGACGGCGGCGCTGTACATACAGGGATAAGAATAGTATTATTACATAGCACTGACAGTGACCGCAGTGCTGTACATACAGGGATAAGGATAGTATTATTACATAGCACTGACAGTGACGGAGGCGCTGTACATACAGGGATAAGGATAATATTATTACATAGCACTGACAGTGACGGAGGCGCTGTACATACAGGGGGCGCTGTACATACAGGAATAAGGATAGTATTATTACATAGCACTGACAGTGACGGTGGCGCTGTACATACAGGGATAAGGATAGTATTATTACATAGCACTGACAGTGACGGTGGCACTGTACATACAGGGATAAGGATAGTATTATTACATAGCACTGACAGTGACGGCGGCGCTGTACACACAGGGATAAGGATAGTATTACATAGCACTGACAGTGACGCGGCGCTGTACATACAGGGATAAGGATAGTATTACATAGCACTGACAGTGACGGCGGTGCTGTAAATACAGGGATAAGGATAGTATTACACAGCACTGACAGTGACGGCGGCGCTGTACATACAGGGTTAAGGATAGTATTACATAGCACTGACAGTGACGGCGGCGCTGTACATACAGGGACAAGGATATTATTATTCGCATAGCACTGACAGTGACGGCGGCGCTGTACATACAAGGATAAGGATAGTATTATCACATAGCACTGACAGTGACGTGGCGCTGTACATACAGGGATAAGGATAGTATTACATAGAACTGACAGTGACGCGGCGCTGTACATACAGGGATAAGGATAGTATTACATAGAACTGACAGTGACGGTGGCGCTGTACACACAGGGATAAGGATAGTATTACATAGCACTGACAGTGACGCGGCGCTGTACATACAGGGATAAGGATAGTATTACATAGCACTGACAGTGACGGCGGCGCTGTACATACAGGGATAAGGATATTATTATTGCCTAGCACTGACAGTGACGGCGGCGCTGTACATACAGGGATAAGGAAAGTATCATTACATAGCAGTGACAGTGACGGCGGCGCTGTACACACAGGGATAAGGATAGTTTTACATAGCACTGACAGTGACGCGGTGCTGTACATACAGGGATAAGGATAGTATTACATAGCACTGACAGTGACGGCGACGCTGTACATACAGGGATAAGGATAGTATTACACAGCACTGACAGTGACGGCGGCGCTGTACATACAGGGATAAGGATAGTATTACTTAGCACTGACAGTGACGGCGGCGCTGTACATACAGGGATAAGGATATTATTATTACATAGCACTGACAGTGACGGCGGCGCTGTACATACAGGGTTAAGGATAGTGTTATTACATAGCAGTGACAGTGACGGCGGCGCTGTACATACAGGGATAAGGATAGTATTACATAGAACTGACAGTGACGGTGGCGCTGTACATACAGGGATAAGGATAGTATTACATAGCACTGACAGTGACGGCGGCGCTGTACATACAGGGATAAGAATAGTATTATTACATAGCACTGACAGTGACCGCGGCGCTGTACATACAGGGATAAGGATAGTATTATTACATAGCACTGACAGTGACGGTGGCGCTGTACATACAGGGATAAGTATAGTATTATTACATAGCACTGACAGTGACGGCGGCGCTGTACATACAGAGATAAGGATAGTATTATTGCATAGCAGTGACAGTGACGGCGGCACTGTACATACAGGGATAAGGATAGTATTATTACATAGCAGTGACAGTGACGGCGGCGCTGTAGATACAGTGATAAGGATAGTACTACATAGCACTGACAGTGACGGCGGCGCCCTGTAAAGGGCAAGTCTGTGGCAATAACAGGGGTGGAGAAAAGTACTTTCTACTCACTGACAGTGATGGCGGCGCTGTACATACAGGGATAAGGATAGTATTATTACATACCAGGCTCACTAATAAAGGTCAAGCCACTTGGCTGCCAGAATGCCCTGCTTCAGCACAGACCAGAAAGGCATTGTGATAAGCGTATCCCCGGTATAGTCAGGGGTTAATGGGAGTCGTCCCCGTCCCCCCAGTATACGGCCAGAACCATGGACCCGGTACTTGTGGTTCGGACTGTCTCCAACCAGCCATAATGTTGTGAGAGTGAAATTATGTCTAAGTCCAGCTTTGGTACATTAGAAGCAACTCTGAAACTTAACCTAAGCGTTTTTCGAAGCAACTTTTTGGCTAACTTCTTATAGGAAGGTCTAGGAGCTCTGAAAATGAACGTGCGCGTCTTTCACTCTTCCCGAGGGACTTAGAAGAATTTTGTGATATTTTTTATTAAAATGGTGTATAAGGGTATATATATAAATATATTTTATGCACTATATATGAGCTGGCGATTTCTAAGTCTGTGGTTCCGAGAGGGGGTAACCAGGCTCACTAATAAAGGTCAAGCCACTTGGCTGCCAGAATGCCCTGCTTCAGCACAGACCAGAAAGGCATTGTGATAAGCGTATCCCCGGTATAGTCAGGGGTTAATGGGAGTCGTCCCCGTCCCCCCAGTATACGGCCAGAACCATGGACCCGGTACTTTTGGTTCGGACTGTCTCCAACCAGCATAATGTTGTGAGAGTGAAATTATGTCTAAGTCCAGCTTTGGTACATTAGAAGCAACTCTGAAACGTAACCTAAGCGTATTTCGAAGCTACTTTTTAGCTAACTTCTTATAGGAAGGTCTAGGAGCTCTGAAAATGAACGTGCGCGTCTTTCACTCTTCCCGAGGGACTTAGAAGAATTTTGTGATATTTTTTATTAAAATGGTGTATAAGGGTATATATATAAATATATTTTATGCACTGTATATGAGCTGGCGATTTCTAAGTCTGTGGTTCCGAGAGGGGGTAACCAGGCTCACTAATAAAGGTCAAGCCACTTGGCTGCCAGAATGCCCTGCTTCAGCACAGACCAGAAAGGCATTGTGATAAGCGTATCCCCGGTATAGTCAGGGGTTAATGGGAGTCGTCCCCGTCCCCCCAGTATACGGCCAGAACCATGGACCCGGTACTTGTGGTTCGGACTGTCTCCAACCAGCCATAATGTTGTGAGAGTGAAATTATGTCTAAGTCCAGCTTTGGTACATTAGAAGCAACTCTGAAACTTAACCTAAGCGTTTTTCGAAGCTACTTTTTGGCTAACTTCTTATAGGAAGGTCTAGGAGCTCTGAAAATGAACGTGCGCGTCTTTCACTCTTCCCGAGGGACTTAGAAGAATTTTGTGATATTTTTTATTAAAATGGTGTATAAGGGTATATATATAAATATATTTTATGCACTGTATATGAGCTGGCGATTTCTAAGTCTGTGGTTCCGAGAGGGGGTAACCAGGCTCACTAATAAAGGTCAAGCCACTTGGCTGCCAGAATGCCCTGCTTCAGCACAGACCAGAAAGGCATTGTGATAAGCATATCCCCGGTATAGTCAGGGGTTAATGGGAGTCGTCCCCGTCCCCCCAGTATACGGCCAGAACCATGGACCCGGTACTTGTGGTTCGGACTATCTCCAACCAGCCATAATGGTGTGAGAGTGAAATTATGTCTAAGTCCAGCTTTGGTACATTAGAAGCAACTCTGAAACTTAACCTAAGCGATTTTCAAAACTACTTTTTGGCTAACTTCTTATAGGAAGGTCTAGGAGCTCTGAAAATGAACGTGCGCGTCTTTCACTCTTCCCGAGGGACTTAGAAGAATTTTGTGATATTTTTTATTAAAATGGTGTATAAGGGTATATATATAAATATATTTTATGCACTGTATATGAGCTGGCGATTTCTAAGTCTGTGGTTCCGAGAGGGGGTAACCAGGCTCACTAATAAAGGTCAAGCCACTTGGCTGCCAGAATGCCCTGCTTCAGTACAGACCAGAAAGGCATTGTGATAAGCGTATCCCCGGTATAGTCAGGGGTTAATGGGAGTCGTCCCTGTCCCCCCAGTATACGGCCAGAACCATGGACCCGGTACTTGTGGTTCAGACTGTCTCCAACCAGCCATAATGTTGTGAGAGTGAAATTATGTCTAAGTCCAGCTTGGTACATTAGAAGCAACTCTGAAACTTAACCTAAGCGTTTTTCGAAGCTACTTTTTGGCTAACTTCTTATAGGAAGGTCTAGGAGCTCTGAAAATGAACGTGCGCGTCTTTCACTCTTCCCGAGGGACTTAGAAGAATTTTGTGATATTTTTTATTAAAATGGTGTATAAGGGTATATATATATAAATATATTTTATGCACTGTATATGAGCTGGCGATTTCTAAGTCTGTGGTTCCGAGAGGGGGTAACCAGGCTCACTAATAAAGGTCAAGCCACTTGGCTGCCAGAATGCCCTGCTTCAGCACAGACCAGAAAGGCATTGTGATAAGCGTATCCCCGGTATAGTCAGGGGTTAATGGGAGTCGTCCCCGTCCCCCCAGTATACGGCCAGAACCATGGACCCGGTACTTGTGGTTCGGACTGTCTCCAACCAGCCATAATGTTGTGAGAGTGAAATTATGTCTAAGTCCAGCTTTGGTACATTAGAAGCAACTCTGAAACTTAACCTAAGCGTTTTTCGAAGCTACTTTTTGGCTAACTTCTTATAGGAAGGTCTAGGAGCTCTGAAAATGAACGTGCGCGTCTTTCACTCTTCCCGAGGGACTTAGAAGAATTTTGTGATATTTTTTATTAAATGGTGTATAAGGGTATATATATAAATATATTTTATGCACTGTATATGAGCTGGCGATTTCTAAGTCTGTGGTTCCGAGAGGGGGTAACCAGGCTCACTAATAAAGGTCAAGCCACTTGGCTGCCAGAATGCCCTGCTTCAGCACAGACCAGAAAGGCATTGTGATAAGCGTATCCCCGGTATAGTCAGGGGTTAATGGGAGTCGTCCCCGTCCCCCCAGTATACGGCCAGAACCATGGACCCTGTACTTGTGGTTCGGACTCTCTCCAACCAGCCATAATGTTGTGAGAGTGAAATTATGTCTAAGTCCAGCTTTGGTACATTAGAAGCAACTCTGAAACTTAACCTAAGCGTTTTTCGAAGCTACTTTTTGGCTAACTTCTTATAGGAAGGTCTAGGAGCTCTGAAAATGAACGTGCGCGTCTTTCACTCTTCCCGAGGGACTTAGAAGAATTTTGTGATATTTTTTATTAAAATGGTGTATAAGGGTATATATATAAATATATTTTATGCACTGTATATGAGCTGGCGATTTCTAAGTCTGTGGTTCCGAGAGGGGGTAACCAGGCTCACTAATAAAGGTCAAGCCACTTGGCTGCCAGAATGCCCTGCTTCAGCACAGACCAGAAAGGCATTGTGATAAGCGTATCCCCGGTATAGTCAGGGGTTAATGGGAGTCGTCCCCGTCCCCCCAGTATACGGCCAGAACCATGGACCCGGTACTTGTGGTTCGGACTGTCTCCAACCAGCCATAATGTTGTGAGAGTGAAATTATGTCTAAGTCCAGCTTTGGTACATTAGAAGCAACTCTGAAACTTAACCTAAGCGTTTTTCGAAGCTACTTTTTGGCTAACTTCTTATAGGAAGGTCTAGGAGCTCTGAAAATGAACGTGCGCGTCTTTCACTCTTCCCGAGGGACTTAGAAGAATTTTGTGATATTTTTTATTAAAATGGTGTATAAGGGTATATATATATAAATATATTTTATGCACTGTATATGAGCTGGCGATTTCTAAGTCTGTGGTTCCGAGAGGGGGTAACCAGGCTCACTAATAAAGGTCAAGCCACTTGGCTGCCAGAATGCCCTGCTTCAGCACAGACCAGAAAGGCATTGTGATAAGCGTATCCCCGGTATAGTCAGGGGTTAATGGGAGTCGTCCCCGTCCCCCCAGTATACGGCCAGAACCATGGACCCTGTACTTGTGGTTCGGACTCTCTCCAACCAGCCATAATGTTGTGAGAGTGAAATTATGTCTAAGTCCAGCTTTGGTACATTAGAAGCAACTCTGAAACTTAACCTAAGCGTTTTTCGAAGCTACTTTTTGGCTAACTTCTTATAGGAAGGTCTAGGAGCTCTGAAAATGAACGTGCGCGTCTTTCACTCTTCCCGAGGGACTTAGAAGAATTTTGTGATATTTTTTATTAAAATGGTGTATAAGGGTATATATATAAATATATTTTATGCACTGTATATGAGCTGGCGATTTCTAAGTCTGTGGTTCCGAGAGGGGGTAACCAGGCTCACTAATAAAGGTCAAGCCACTTGGCTGCCAGAATGCCCTGCTTCAGTACAGACCAGAAAGGCATTGTGATAAGCGTATCCCCGGTATAGTCAGGGGTTAATGGGAGTCGTCCCTGTCCCCCCAGTATACGGCCAGAACCATGGACCCGGTACTTGTGGTTCGGACTGTCTCCAACCAGCCATAATGTTGTGAGAGTGAAATTATGTCTAAGTCCAGCTTGGTACATTAGAAGCAACTCTGAAACTTAACCTAAGCGTTTTTCGAAGCTACTTTTTGGCTAACTTCTTATAGGAAGGTCTAGGAGCTCTGAAAATGAACGTGCGCGTCTTTCACTCTTCCCGAGGGACTTAGAAGAATTTTGTGATATTTTTTATTAAAATGGTGTATAAGGGTATATATATATAAATATATTTTATGCACTGTATATGAGCTGGCGATTTCTAAGTCTGTGGTTCCGAGAGGGGGTAACCAGGCTCACTAATAAAGGTCAAGCCACTTGGCTGCCAGAATGCCCTGCTTCAGCACAGACCAGAAAGGCATTGTGATAAGCGTATCCCCGGTATAGTCAGGGGTTAATGGGAGTCGTCCCCGTCCCCCCAGTATACGGCCAGAACCATGGACCCGGTACTTGTGGTTCGGACTGTCTCCAACCAGCCATAATGTTGTGAGAGTGAAATTATGTCTAAGTCCAGCTTTGGTACATTAGAAGCAACTCTGAAACTTAACCTAAGCGTTTTTCGAAGCTACTTTTTGGCTAACTTCTTATAGGAAGGTCTAGGAGCTCTGAAAATGAACGTGCGCGTCTTTCACTCTTCCCGAGGGACTTAGAAGAATTTTGTGATATTTTTTATTAAATGGTGTATAAGGGTATATATATAAATATATTTTATGCACTGTATATGAGCTGGCGATTTCTAAGTCTGTGGTTCCGAGAGGGGGTAACCAGGCTCACTAATAAAGGTCAAGCCACTTGGCTGCCAGAATGCCCTGCTTCAGCACAGACCAGAAAGGCATTGTGATAAGCGTATCCCCGGTATAGTCAGGGGTTAATGGGAGTCGTCCCCGTCCCCCCAGTATACGGCCAGAACCATGGACCCTGTACTTGTGGTTCGGACTGTCTCCAACCAGCCATAATGTTGTGAGAGTGAAATTATGTCTAAGTCCAGCTTTGGTACATTAGAAGCAACTCTGAAACTTAACCTAAGCGTTTTTCGAAGCTACTTTTTGGCTAACTTCTTATAGGAAGGTCTAGGAGCTCTGAAAATGAACGTGCGCGTCTTTCACTCTTCCCGAGGGACTTAGAAGAATTTTGTGATATTTTTTATTAAAATGGTGTATAAGGGTATATATATATAAATATATTTTATGCACTGTATATGAGCTGGCGATTTCTAAGTCTGTGGTTCCGAGAGGGGGTAACCAGGCTCACTAATAAAGGTCAAGCCACTTGGCTGCCAGAATGCCCTGCTTCAGCACAGACCAGAAAGGCATTGTGATAAGCGTATCCCCGGTATAGTCAGGGGTTAATGGGAGTCGTCCCCGTCCCCCCAGTATACGGCCAGAACCATGGACCCGGTACTTGTGGTTCGGACTGTCTCCAACCAGCCATAATGTTGTGAGAGTGAAATTATGTCTAAGTCCAGCTTTGGTACATTAGAAGCAACTCTGAAACTTAACCTAAGCGTTTTTCGAAGCTACTTTTTGGCTAACTTCTTATAGGAAGGTCTAGGAGCTCTGAAAATGAACGTGCGCGTCTTTCACTCTTCCCGAGGGACTTAGAAGAATTTTGTGATATTTTTTATTAAATGGTGTATAAGGGTATATATATAAATATATTTTATGCACTGTATATGAGCTGGCGATTTCTAAGTCTGTGGTTCCGAGAGGGGGTAACCAGGCTCACTAATAAAGGTCAAGCCACTTGGCTGCCAGAATGCCCTGCTTCAGCACAGACCAGAAAGGCATTGTGATAAGCGTATCCCCGGTATAGTCAGGGGTTAATGGGAGTCGTCCCCGTCCCCCCAGTATACGGCCAGAACCATGGACCCTGTACTTGTGGTTCGGACTGTCTCCAACCAGCCATAATGTTGTGAGAGTGAAATTATGTCTAAGTCCAGCTTTGGTACATTAGAAGCAACTCTGAAACTTAACCTAAGCGTTTTTCGAAGCTACTTTTTGGCTAACTTCTTATAGGAAGGTCTAGGAGCTCTGAAAATGAACGTGCGCGTCTTTCACTCTTCCCGAGGGACTTAGAAGAATTTTGTGATATTTTTTATTAAAATGGTGTATAAGGGTATATATATAAATATATTTTATGCACTGTATATGAGCTGGCGATTTCTAAGTCTGTGGTTCCGAGAGGGGGTAACCAGGCTCACTAATAAAGGTCAAGCCACTTGGCTGCCAGAATGCCCTGCTTCAGCACAGACCAGAAAGGCATTGTGATAAGCATATCCCCGGTATAGTCAGGGGTTAATGGGAGTCGTCCCCGTCCCCCCAGTATACGGCCAGAACCATGGACCCGGTACTTGTGGTTCGGACTATCTCCAACCAGCCATAATGGTGTGAGAGTGAAATTATGTCTAAGTCCAGCTTTGGTACATTAGAAGCAACTCTGAAACTTAACCTAAGCGATTTTCAAAACTACTTTTTGGCTAACTTCTTATAGGAAGGTCTAGGAGCTCTGAAAATGAACGTGCGCGTCTTTCACTCTTCCCGAGGGACTTAGAAGAATTTTGTGATATTTTTTATTAAAATGGTGTATAAGGGTATATATATAAATATATTTTATGCACTGTATATGAGCTGGCGATTTCTAAGTCTGTGGTTCCGAGAGGGGGTAACCAGGCTCACTAATAAAGGTCAAGCCACTTGGCTGCCAGAATGCCCTGCTTCAGTACAGACCAGAAAGGCATTGTGATAAGCGTATCCCCGGTATAGTCAGGGGTTAATGGGAGTCGTCCCTGTCCCCCCAGTATACGGCCAGAACCATGGACCCGGTACTTGTGGTTCGGACTGTCTCCAACCAGCCATAATGTTGTGAGAGTGAAATTATGTCTAAGTCCAGCTTGGTACATTAGAAGCAACTCTGAAACTTAACCTAAGCGTTTTTCGAAGCTACTTTTTGGCTAACTTCTTATAGGAAGGTCTAGGAGCTCTGAAAATGAACGTGCGCGTCTTTCACTCTTCCCGAGGGACTTAGAAGAATTTTGTGATATTTTTTATTAAAATGGTGTATAAGGGTATATATATATAAATATATTTTATGCACTGTATATGAGCTGGCGATTTCTAAGTCTGTGGTTCCGAGAGGGGGTAACCAGGCTCACTAATAAAGGTCAAGCCACTTGGCTGCCAGAATGCCCTGCTTCAGCACAGACCAGAAAGGCATTGTGATAAGCGTATCCCCGGTATAGTCAGGGGTTAATGGGAGTCGTCCCCGTCCCCCCAGTATACGGCCAGAACCATGGACCCGGTACTTGTGGTTCGGACTGTCTCCAACCAGCCATAATGTTGTGAGAGTGAAATTATGTCTAAGTCCAGCTTTGGTACATTAGAAGCAACTCTGAAACTTAACCTAAGCGTTTTTCGAAGCTACTTTTTGGCTAACTTCTTATAGGAAGGTCTAGGAGCTCTGAAAATGAACGTGCGCGTCTTTCACTCTTCCCGAGGGACTTAGAAGAATTTTGTGATATTTTTTATTAAATGGTGTATAAGGGTATATATATAAATATATTTTATGCACTGTATATGAGCTGGCGATTTCTAAGTCTGTGGTTCCGAGAGGGGGTAACCAGGCTCACTAATAAAGGTCAAGCCACTTGGCTGCCAGAATGCCCTGCTTCAGTACAGACCAGAAAGGCATTGTGATAAGCGTATCCCCGGTATAGTCAGGGGTTAATGGGAGTCGTCCCTGTCCCCCCAGTATACGGCCAGAACCATGGACCCGGTACTTGTGGTTCGGACTGTCTCCAACCAGCCATAATGTTGTGAGAGTGAAATTATGTCTAAGTCCAGCTTGGTACATTAGAAGCAACTCTGAAACTTAACCTAAGCGTTTTTCGAAGCTACTTTTTGGCTAACTTCTTATAGGAAGGTCTAGGAGCTCTGAAAATGAACGTGCGCGTCTTTCACTCTTCCCGAGGGACTTAGAAGAATTTTGTGATATTTTTTATTAAAATGGTGTATAAGGGTATATATATATAAATATATTTTATGCACTGTATATGAGCTGGCGATTTCTAAGTCTGTGGTTCCGAGAGGGGGTAACCAGGCTCACTAATAAAGGTCAAGCCACTTGGCTGCCAGAATGCCCTGCTTCAGCACAGACCAGAAAGGCATTGTGATAAGCGTATCCCCGGTATAGTCAGGGGTTAATGGGAGTCGTCCCCGTCCCCCCAGTATACGGCCAGAACCATGGACCCGGTACTTGTGGTTCGGACTGTCTCCAACCAGCCATAATGTTGTGAGAGTGAAATTATGTCTAAGTCCAGCTTTGGTACATTAGAAGCAACTCTGAAACTTAACCTAAGCGTTTTTCGAAGCTACTTTTTGGCTAACTTCTTATAGGAAGGTCTAGGAGCTCTGAAAATGAACGTGCGCGTCTTTCACTCTTCCCGAGGGACTTAGAAGAATTTTGTGATATTTTTTATTAAATGGTGTATAAGGGTATATATATAAATATATTTTATGCACTGTATATGAGCTGGCGATTTCTAAGTCTGTGGTTCCGAGAGGGGGTAACCAGGCTCACTAATAAAGGTCAAGCCACTTGGCTGCCAGAATGCCCTGCTTCAGCACAGACCAGAAAGGCATTGTGATAAGCGTATCCCCGGTATAGTCAGGGGTTAATGGGAGTCGTCCCCGTCCCCCCAGTATACGGCCAGAACCATGGACCCTGTACTTGTGGTTCGGACTGTCTCCAACCAGCCATAATGTTGTGAGAGTGAAATTATGTCTAAGTCCAGCTTTGGTACATTAGAAGCAACTCTGAAACTTAACCTAAGCGTTTTTCGAAGCTACTTTTTGGCTAACTTCTTATAGGAAGGTCTAGGAGCTCTGAAAATGAACGTGCGCGTCTTTCACTCTTCCCGAGGGACTTAGAAGAATTTTGTGATATTTTTTATTAAAATGGTGTATAAGGGTATATATATATAAATATATTTTATGCACTGTATATGAGCTGGCGATTTCTAAGTCTGTGGTTCCGAGAGGGGGTAACCAGGCTCACTAATAAAGGTCAAGCCACTTGGCTGCCAGAATGCCCTGCTTCAGCACAGACCAGAAAGGCATTGTGATAAGCGTATCCCCGGTATAGTCAGGGGTTAATGGGAGTCGTCCCCGTCCCCCCAGTATACGGCCAGAACCATGGACCCGGTACTTGTGGTTCGGACTGTCTCCAACCAGCCATAATGTTGTGAGAGTGAAATTATGTCTAAGTCCAGCTTTGGTACATTAGAAGCAACTCTGAAACTTAACCTAAGCGTTTTTCGAAGCTACTTTTTGGCTAACTTCTTATAGGAAGGTCTAGGAGCTCTGAAAATGAACGTGCGCGTCTTTCACTCTTCCCGAGGGACTTAGAAGAATTTTGTGATATTTTTTATTAAATGGTGTATAAGGGTATATATATAAATATATTTTATGCACTGTATATGAGCTGGCGATTTCTAAGTCTGTGGTTCCGAGAGGGGGTAACCAGGCTCACTAATAAAGGTCAAGCCACTTGGCTGCCAGAATGCCCTGCTTCAGCACAGACCAGAAAGGCATTGTGATAAGCGTATCCCCGGTATAGTCAGGGGTTAATGGGAGTCGTCCCCGTCCCCCCAGTATACGGCCAGAACCATGGACCCTGTACTTGTGGTTCGGACTGTCTCCAACCAGCCATAATGTTGTGAGAGTGAAATTATGTCTAAGTCCAGCTTTGGTACATTAGAAGCAACTCTGAAACTTAACCTAAGCGTTTTTCGAAGCTACTTTTTGGCTAACTTCTTATAGGAAGGTCTAGGAGCTCTGAAAATGAACGTGCGCGTCTTTCACTCTTCCCGAGGGACTTAGAAGAATTTTGTGATATTTTTTATTAAAATGGTGTATAAGGGTATATATATAAATATATTTTATGCACTGTATATGAGCTGGCGATTTCTAAGTCTGTGGTTCCGAGAGGGGGTAACCAGGCTCACTAATAAAGGTCAAGCCACTTGGCTGCCAGAATGCCCTGCTTCAGCACAGACCAGAAAGGCATTGTGATAAGCATATCCCCGGTATAGTCAGGGGTTAATGGGAGTCGTCCCCGTCCCCCCAGTATACGGCCAGAACCATGGACCCGGTACTTGTGGTTCGGACTATCTCCAACCAGCCATAATGGTGTGAGAGTGAAATTATGTCTAAGTCCAGCTTTGGTACATTAGAAGCAACTCTGAAACTTAACCTAAGCGATTTTCAAAACTACTTTTTGGCTAACTTCTTATAGGAAGGTCTAGGAGCTCTGAAAATGAACGTGCGCGTCTTTCACTCTTCCCGAGGGACTTAGAAGAATTTTGTGATATTTTTTATTAAAATGGTGTATAAGGGTATATATATAAATATATTTTATGCACTGTATATGAGCTGGCGATTTCTAAGTCTGTGGTTCCGAGAGGGGGTAACCAGGCTCACTAATAAAGGTCAAGCCACTTGGCTGCCAGAATGCCCTGCTTCAGCACAGACCAGAAAGGCATTGTGATAAGCGTATCCCCGGTATAGTCAGGGGTTAATGGGAGTCGTCCCCGTCCCCCCAGTATACGGCCAGAACCATGGACCCGGTACTTGTGGTTCGGACTGTCTCCAACCAGCCATAATGTTGTGAGAGTGAAATTATGTCTAAGTCCAGCTTTGGTACATTAGAAGCAACTCTGAAACTTAACCTAAGCGTTTTTCGAAGCTACTTTTTGGCTAACTTCTTATAGGAAGGTCTAGGAGCTCTGAAAATGAACGTGCGCGTCTTTCACTCTTCCCGAGGGACTTAGAAGAATTTTGTGATATTTTTTATTAAATGGTGTATAAGGGTATATATATAAATATATTTTATGCACTGTATATGAGCTGGCGATTTCTAAGTCTGTGGTTCCGAGAGGGGGTAACCAGGCTCACTAATAAAGGTCAAGCCACTTGGCTGCCAGAATGCCCTGCTTCAGCACAGACCAGAAAGGCATTGTGATAAGCGTATCCCCGGTATAGTCAGGGGTTAATGGGAGTCGTCCCCGTCCCCCCAGTATACGGCCAGAACCATGGACCCTGTACTTGTGGTTCGGACTCTCTCCAACCAGCCATAATGTTGTGAGAGTGAAATTATGTCTAAGTCCAGCTTTGGTACATTAGAAGCAACTCTGAAACTTAACCTAAGCGTTTTTCGAAGCTACTTTTTGGCTAACTTCTTATAGGAAGGTCTAGGAGCTCTGAAAATGAACGTGCGCGTCTTTCACTCTTCCCGAGGGACTTAGAAGAATTTTGTGATATTTTTTATTAAAATGGTGTATAAGGGTATATATATAAATATATTTTATGCACTGTATATGAGCTGGCGATTTCTAAGTCTGTGGTTCCGAGAGGGGGTAACCAGGCTCACTAATAAAGGTCAAGCCACTTGGCTGCCAGAATGCCCTGCTTCAGCACAGACCAGAAAGGCATTGTGATAAGCGTATCCCCGGTATAGTCAGGGGTTAATGGGAGTCGTCCCCGTCCCCCCAGTATACGGCCAGAACCATGGACCCGGTACTTGTGGTTCGGACTGTCTCCAACCAGCCATAATGTTGTGAGAGTGAAATTATGTCTAAGTCCAGCTTTGGTACATTAGAAGCAACTCTGAAACTTAACCTAAGCGTTTTTCGAAGCTACTTTTTGGCTAACTTCTTATAGGAAGGTCTAGGAGCTCTGAAAATGAACGTGCGCGTCTTTCACTCTTCCCGAGGGACTTAGAAGAATTTTGTGATATTTTTTATTAAAATGGTGTATAAGGGTATATATATATATATAAATATATTTTATGCACTGTATATGAGCTGGCGATTTCTAAGTCTGTGGTTCCGAGAGGGGGTAACCAGGCTCACTAATAAAGGTCAAGCCACTTGGCTGCCAGAATGCCCTGCTTCAGCACAGACCAGAAAGGCATTGTGATAAGCGTATCCCCGGTATAGTCAGGGGTTAATGGGAGTCGTCCCCGTCCCCCCAGTATACGGCCAGAACCATGGACCCGGTACTTGTGGTTCGGACTGTCTCCAACCAGCCATAATGTTGTGAGAGTGAAATTATGTCTAAGTCCAGCTTTGGTACATTAGAAGCAACTCTGAAACTTAACCTAAGCGTTTTTCGAAGCTACTTTTTGGCTAACTTCTTATAGGAAGGTCTAGGAGCTCTGAAAATGAACGTGCGCGTCTTTCACTCTTCCCGAGGGACTTAAAAGAATTTTGTGATATTTTTTATTAAATGGTGTATAAGGGTATATATATAAATATATTTTATGCACTGTATATGAGCTGGCGATTTCAAAGTCTGTGGTTCCGAGAGGGGGTAACCAGGCTCACTAATAAAGGTCAAGCCACTTGGCTGCCAGAATGCCCTGCTTCAGCACAGACCAGAAAGGCATTGTGATAAGCGTATCCCCGGTATAGTCAGGGGTTAATGGGAGTCGTCCCCGTCCCCCCAGTATACGGCCAGAACCATGGACCCGATACTTGTGTTTCGGACCCTCTCCAACCAGCCATAATGTTGTGAGAGTGAAATTATGTCTAAGTCCAGCTTTGGTACATTAGAAGCAACTATGGAACTTAACCTAAGCGTTTTTCGAAGCTACTTTTTGGCTAACTTCTTATAGGAAGGTCTAGGAGCTCTGACAATGAACGTACGCGTCTTTCACTCTTCCCGAGGGACTTAGAAGAATTTTGTGATATTTTTTATTAAAATGGTGTATAAGGGTATATATATAAATATATTTTATGCACTGTATATGAGCTGGCGATTTCTAAGTCTGTGGTTCCGAGAGGGGGTAACCAGGCTCACTAATAAAGGTCAAGCCACTTGGCTGCCAGAATGCCCTGCTTCAGCACAGACCAGAAAGGCATTGTGATAAGCGTATCCCCGGTATAGTCAGGGGTTAATGGGAGTCGTCCCCGTCCCCCCAGTATACGGCCAGAACCATGGACCCGGTACTTGTGGTTCGGACTGTCTCCAACCAGCCATAATGTTGTGAGAGTGAAATTATGTCTAAGTCCAGCTTTGGTACATTAGAAGCAACTCTGAAACTTAACCTAGGCGTTTTTCGAAGCTACTTTTTGGCTAACTTCTTATAGGAAGGTCTAGGAGCTCTGAAAATGAACGTGCCGCGTCTTTCACTCTTCCCGAGGGACTTAGAAGAATTTTGTGATATTTTTTATTAAAATGGTGTATAAGGGTATATATATAAATATATTTTATGCACTGTATATGAGCTGGCGATTTCTAAGTCTGTGGTTCCGAGAGGGGGTAACCAGGCTCACTAATAAAGGTCAAGCCACTTGGCTGCCAGAATGCCCTGCTTCAGCACAGACCAGAAAGGCATTGTGATAAGCATATCCCCGGTATAGTCAGGGGTTAATGGGAGTCGTCCCCGTCCCCCCAGTATACGGCCAGAACCATGGACCCGGTACTTGTGGTTCGGACTATCTCCAACCAGCCATAATGGTGTGAGAGTGAAATTATGTCTAAGTCCAGCTTTGGTACATTAGAAGCAACTCTGAAACTTAACCTAAGCGATTTTCAAAACTACTTTTTGGCTAACTTCTTATAGGAAGGTCTAGGAGCTCTGAAAATGAACGTGCGCGTCTTTCACTCTTCCCGAGGGACTTAGAAGAATTTTGTGATATTTTTTATTAAAATGGTGTATAAGGGTATATATATAAATATATTTTATGCACTGTATATGAGCTGGCGATTTCTAAGTCTGTGGTTCCGAGAGGGGGTAACCAGGATCACTAATAAAGGTCAAGCCACTTGGCTGCCAGAATGCCCTGCTTCAGCACAGACCAGAAAGGCATTGTGATAAGCGTATCCCCGGTATAGTCAGGGGTTAATGGGAGTCGTCCCTGTCCCCCCAGTATACGGCCAGAACCATGGACCCGGTACTTGTGGTTCGGACTGTCTCCAACCAGCCATAATGTTGTGAGAGTGAAATTATGTCTAAGTCCAGCTTGGTACATTAGAAGCAACTCTGAAACTTAACCTAAGCGTTTTCGAAGCTACTTTTTGGCTAACTTCTTATAGGAAGGTCTAGGAGCTCTGAAAATGAACGTGCGCGTCTTTCACTCTTCCCGAGGGACTTAGAAGAATTTTGTGATATTTTTTATTAAAATGGTGTATAAGGGTATATATATATAAATATATTTTATGCACTGTATATGAGCTGGCGATTTCTAAGTCTGTGGTTCCGAGAGGGGGTAACCAGGCTCACTAATAAAGGTCAAGCCACTTGGCTGCCAGAATGCCCTGCTTCAGCACAGACCAGAAAGGCATTGTGATAAGCGTATCCCCGGTATAGTCAGGGGTTAATGGGAGTCGTCCCCCGTCCCCCCAGTATACGGCCAGAACCATGGACCCGGTACTTGTGGTTCGGACTGTCTCCAACCAGCCATAATGTTGTGAGAGTGAAATTATGTCTAAGTCCAGCTTTGGTACATTAGAAGCAACTCTGAAACTTAACCTAAGCGTTTTTCGAAGCTACTTTTTGGCTAACTTCTTATAGGAAGGTCTAGGAGCTCTGAAAATGAACGTGCGCGTCTTTCACTCTTCCCGAGGGACTTAGAAGAATTTTGTGATATTTTTTATTAAATGGTGTATAAGGGTATATATATAAATATATTTTATGCACTGTATATGAGCTGGCGATTTCTAAGTCTGTGGTTCCGAGAGGGGGTAACCAGGCTCACTAATAAAGGTCAAGCCACTTGGCTGCCAGAATGCCCTGCTTCAGCACAGACCAGAAAGGCATTGTGATAAGCGTATCCCCGGTATAGTCAGGGGTTAATGGGAGTCGTCCCCGTCCCCCCAGTATACGGCCAGAACCATGGACCCCTGTACTTGTGGTTCGGACTCTCTCCAACCAGCCATAATGTTGTGAGAGTGAAATTATGTCTAAGTCCAGCTTTGGTACATTAGAAGCAACTCTGAAACTTAACCTAAGCGTTTTTCGAAGCTACTTTTTGGCTAACTTCTTATAGGAAGGTCTAGGAGCTCTGAAAATGAACGTGCGCGTCTTTCACTCTTCCCGAGGGACTTAGAAGAATTTTGTGATCTTTTTTATTAAAATGGTGTATAAGGGTATATATATAATATATTTTATGCACTGTATATGAGCTGGCGATTTCTAAGTCTGTGGTTCCGAGAGGGGGTAACCAGGCTCACTAATAAAGGTCAAGCCACTTGGCTGCCAGAATGCCCTGCTTCAGCACAGACCAGAAAGGCATTGTGATAAGCGTATCCCCGGTATAGTCAGGGGTTAATGGGAGTCGTCCCCGTCCCCCCAGTATACGGCCAGAACCATGGACCCGGTACTTGTGGTTCGGACTGTCTCCAACCAGCCATAATGTTGTGAGAGTGAAATTATGTCTAAGTCCAGCTTTGGTACATTAGAAGCAACTCTGAAACTTAACCTAAGCGTTTTTCGAAGCTACTTTTTGGCTAACTTCTTATAGGAAGGTCTAGGAGCTCTGAAAATGAACGTGCGCGTCTTTCACTCTTCCCGAGGGACTTAGAAGAATTTTGTGATATTTTTTATTAAAATGGTGTATAAGGGTATATATATATATATAAATATATTTTATGCACTGTATATGAGCTGGCGATTTCTAAGTCTGTGGTTCCGAGAGGGGGTAACCAGGCTCACTAATAAAGGTCAAGCCACTTGGCTGCCAGAATGCCCTGCTTCAGCACAGACCAGAAAGGCATTGTGATAAGCGTATCCCCGGTATAGTCAGGGGTTAATGGGAGTCGTCCCCGTCCCCCCAGTATACGGCCAGAACCATGGACCCGGTACTTGTGGTTCGGACTGTCTCCAACCAGCCATAATGTTGTGAGAGTGAAATTATGTCTAAGTCCAGCTTTGGTACATTAGAAGCAACTCTGAAACTTAACCTAAGCGTTTTTCGAAGCTACTTTTTGGCTAACTTCTTATAGGAAGGTCTAGGAGCTCTGAAAATGAACGTGCGCGTCTTTCACTCTTCCCGAGGGACTTAGAAGAATTTTGTGATATTTTTTATTAAATGGTGTATAAGGGTATATATATAAATATATTTTATGCACTGTATATGAGCTGGCGATTTCTAAGTCTGTGGTTCCGAGAGGGGGTAACCAGGCTCACTAATAAAGGTCAAGCCACTTGGCTGCCAGAATGCCCTGCTTCAGCACAGACCAGAAAGGCATTGTGATAAGCGTATCCCCGGTATAGTCAGGGGTTAATGGGAGTCGTCCCCGTCCCCCCAGTATACGGCCAGAACCATGGACCCGATACTTGTGTTTCGGACCCTCTCCAACCAGCCATAATGTTGTGAGAGTGAAATTATGTCTAAGTCCAGCTTTGGTACATTAGAAGCAACTATGGAACTTAACCTAAGCGTTTTTCGAAGCTACTTTTTGGCTAACTTCTTATAGGAAGGTCTAGGAGCTCTGAAAATGAACGTACGCGTCTTTCACTCTTCCCGAGGGACTTAGAAGAATTTTGTGATATTTTTTATTAAAATGGTGTATAAGGGTATATATATAAATATATTTTATGCACTGTATATGAGCTGGCGATTTCTAAGTCTGTGGTTCCGAGAGGGGGTAACCAGGCTCACTAATAAAGGTCAAGCCACTTGGCTGCCAGAATGCCCTGCTTCAGCACAGACCAGAAAGGCATTGTGATAAGCGTATCCCCGGTATAGTCAGGGGTTAATGGGAGTCGTCCCCGTCCCCCCAGTATACGGCCAGAACCAAGGACCCGGTACTTGTGGTTCGGACTGTCTCCAACCAGCCATAATGTTGTGAGAGTGAAATTATGTCTAAGTCCAGCTTTGGTACATTAGAAGCAACTCTGAAACTTAACCTAAGCGTTTTTCGAAGCTACTTTTTGGCTAACTTCTTATAGGAAGGTCTAGGAGCTCTGAAAATGAACGTGCGCGTCTTTCACTCTTCCCGAGGGACTTAGAAGAATTTTGTGATATTTTTTATTAAAATGGTGTATAAGGGTATATATATAAATATATTTTATGCACTGTATATGAGCTGGCGATTTCTAAGTCTGTGGTTCCGAGAGGGGGTAACCAGGCTCACTAATAAAGGTCAAGCCACTTGGCTGCCAGAATGCCCTGCTTCAGCACAGACCAGAAAGGCATTGTGATAAGCATATCCCCGGTATAGTCAGGGGTTAATGGGAGTCGTCCCCGTCCCCCCAGTATACGGCCAGAACCATGGACCCGGTACTTGTGGTTCGGACTATCTCCAACCAGCCATAATGGTGTGAGAGTGAAATTATGTCTAAGTCCAGCTTTGGTACATTAGAAGCAACTCTGAAACTTAACCTAAGCGATTTTCAAAACTACTTTTTGGCTAACTTCTTATAGGAAGGTCTAGGAGCTCTGAAAATGAACGTGCGCGTCTTTCACTCTTCCCGAGGGACTTAGAAGAATTTTGTGATATTTTTTATTAAAATGGTGTATAAGGGTATATATATATATATAAATATATTTTATGCACTGTATATGAGCTGGCGATTTCTAAGTCTGTGGTTCCGAGAGGGGGTAACCAGGCTCACTAATAAAGGTCAAGCCACTTGGCTGCCAGAATGCCCTGCTTCAGCACAGACCAGAAAGGCATTGTGATAAGCGTATCCCCGGTATAGTCAGGGGTTAATGGGAGTCGTCCCCGTCCCCCCAGTATACGGCCAGAACCATGGACCCGGTACTTGTGGTTCGGACTGTCTCCAACCAGCCATAATGTTGTGAGAGTGAAATTATGTCTAAGTCCAGCTTTGGTACATTAGAAGCAACTCTGAAACTTAACCTAAGCGTTTTTCGAAGCTACTTTTTGGCTAACTTCTTATAGGAAGGTCTAGGAGCTCTGAAAATGAACGTGCGCGTCTTTCACTCTTCCCGAGGGACTTAGAAGAATTTTGTGATATTTTTTATTAAATGGTGTATAAGGGTATATATATAAATATATTTTATGCACTGTATATGAGCTGGCGATTTCTAAGTCTGTGGTTCCGAGAGGGGGTAACCAGGCTCACTAATAAAGGTCAAGCCACTTGGCTGCCAGAATGCCCTGCTTCAGCACAGACCAGAAAGGCATTGTGATAAGCGTATCCCCGGTATAGTCAGGGGTTAATGGGAGTCGTCCCCGTCCCCCCAGTATACGGCCAGAACCATGGACCCGATACTTGTGTTTCGGACCCTCTCCAACCAGCCATAATGTTGTGAGAGTGAAATTATGTCTAAGTCCAGCTTTGGTACATTAGAAGCAACTATGGAACTTAACCTAAGCGTTTTTCGAAGCTACTTTTTGGCTAACTTCTTATAGGAAGGTCTAGGAGCTCTGAAAATGAACGTACGCGTCTTTCACTCTTCCCGAGGGACTTAGAAGAATTTTGTGATATTTTTTATTAAAATGGTGTATAAGGGTATATATATAAATATATTTTATGCACTGTATATGAGCTGGCGATTTCTAAGTCTGTGGTTCCGAGAGGGGGTAACCAGGCTCACTAATAAAGGTCAAGCCACTTGGCTGCCAGAATGCCCTGCTTCAGCACAGACCAGAAAGGCATTGTGATAAGCGTATCCCCGGTATAGTCAGGGGTTAATGGGAGTCGTCCCCGTCCCCCCAGTATACGGCCAGAACCATGGACCCGGTACTTGTGGTTCGGACTGTCTCCAACCAGCCATAATGTTGTGAGAGTGAAATTATGTCTAAGTCCAGCTTTGGTACATTAGAAGCAACTCTGAAACTTAACCTAAGCGTTTTTCGAAGCTACTTTTTGGCTAACTTCTTATAGGAAGGTCTAGGAGCTCTGAAAATGAACGTGCGCGTCTTTCACTCTTCCCGAGGGACTTAGAAGAATTTTGTGATATTTTTTATTAAAATGGTGTATAAGGGTATATATATAAATATATTTTATGCACTGTATATGAGCTGGCGATTTCTAAGTCTGTGGTTCCGAGAGGGGGTAACCAGGCTCACTAATAAAGGTCAAGCCACTTGGCTGCCAGAATGCCCTGCTTCAGCACAGACCAGAAAGGCATTGTGATAAGCATATCCCCGGTATAGTCAGGGGTTAATGGGAGTCGTCCCCGTCCCCCCAGTATACGGCCAGAACCATGGACCCGGTACTTGTGGTTCGGACTATCTCCAACCAGCCATAATGGTGTGAGAGTGAAATTATGTCTAAGTCCAGCTTTGGTACATTAGAAGCAACTCTGAAACTTAACCTAAGCGATTTTCAAAACTACTTTTTGGCTAACTTCTTATAGGAAGGTCTAGGAGCTCTGAAAATGAACGTGCGCGTCTTTCACTCTTCCCGAGGGACTTAGAAGAATTTTGTGATATTTTTTATTAAAATGGTGTATAAGGGTATATATATATATATAAATATATTTTATGCACTGTATATGAGCTGGCGATTTCTAAGTCTGTGGTTCCGAGAGGGGGTAACCAGGCTCACTAATAAAGGTCAAGCCACTTGGCTGCCAGAATGCCCTGCTTCAGCACAGACCAGAAAGGCATTGTGATAAGCGTATCCCCGGTATAGTCAGGGGTTAATGGGAGTCGTCCCCGTCCCCCCAGTATACGGCCAGAACCATGGACCCGGTACTTGTGGTTCGGACTGTCTCCAACCAGCCATAATGTTGTGAGAGTGAAATTATGTCTAAGTCCAGCTTTGGTACATTAGAAGCAACTCTGAAACTTAACCTAAGCGTTTTTCGAAGCTACTTTTTGGCTAACTTCTTATAGGAAGGTCTAGGAGCTCTGAAAATGAACGTGCGCGTCTTTCACTCTTCCCGAGGGACTTAGAAGAATTTTGTGATATTTTTTATTAAATGGTGTATAAGGGTATATATATAAATATATTTTATGCACTGTATATGAGCTGGCGATTTCTAAGTCTGTGGTTCCGAGAGGGGGTAACCAGGCTCACTAATAAAGGTCAAGCCACTTGGCTGCCAGAATGCCCTGCTTCAGCACAGACCAGAAAGGCATTGTGATAAGCGTATCCCCGGTATAGTCAGGGGTTAATGGGAGTCGTCCCCGTCCCCCCAGTATACGGCCAGAACCATGGACCCGATACTTGTGTTTCGGACCCTCTCCAACCAGCCATAATGTTGTGAGAGTGAAATTATGTCTAAGTCCAGCTTTGGTACATTAGAAGCAACTATGGAACTTAACCTAAGCGTTTTTCGAAGCTACTTTTTGGCTAACTTCTTATAGGAAGGTCTAGGAGCTCTGAAAATGAACGTACGCGTCTTTCACTCTTCCCGAGGGACTTAGAAGAATTTTGTGATATTTTTTATTAAAATGGTGTATAAGGGTATATATATAAATATATTTTATGCACTGTATATGAGCTGGCGATTTCTAAGTCTGTGGTTCCGAGAGGGGGTAACCAGGCTCACTAATAAAGGTCAAGCCACTTGGCTGCCAGAATGCCCTGCTTCAGCACAGACCAGAAAGGCATTGTGATAAGCGTATCCCCGGTATAGTCAGGGGTTAATGGGAGTCGTCCCCGTCCCCCCAGTATACGGCCAGAACCATGGACCCGGTACTTGTGGTTCGGACTGTCTCCAACCAGCCATAATGTTGTGAGAGTGAAATTATGTCTAAGTCCAGCTTTGGTACATTAGAAGCAACTCTGAAACTTAACCTAAGCGTTTTTCGAAGCTACTTTTTGGCTAACTTCTTATAGGAAGGTCTAGGAGCTCTGAAAATGAACGTGCGCGTCTTTCACTCTTCCCGAGGGACTTAGAAGAATTTTGTGATATTTTTTATTAAAATGGTGTATAAGGGTATATATATAAATATATTTTATGCACTGTATATGAGCTGGCGATTTCTAAGTCTGTGGTTCCGAGAGGGGGTAACCAGGCTCACTAATAAAGGTCAAGCCACTTGGCTGCCAGAATGCCCTGCTTCAGCACAGACCAGAAAGGCATTGTGATAAGCATATCCCCGGTATAGTCAGGGGTTAATGGGAGTCGTCCCCGTCCCCCCAGTATACGGCCAGAACCATGGACCCGGTACTTGTGGTTCGGACTATCTCCAACCAGCCATAATGGTGTGAGAGTGAAATTATGTCTAAGTCCAGCTTTGGTACATTAGAAGCAACTCTGAAACTTAACCTAAGCGATTTTCAAAACTACTTTTTGGCTAACTTCTTATAGGAAGGTCTAGGAGCTCTGAAAATGAACGTGCGCGTCTTTCACTCTTCCCGAGGGACTTAGAAGAATTTTGTGATATTTTTTATTAAAATGGTGTATAAGGGTATATATATAAATATATTTTATGCACTGTATATGAGCTGGCGATTTCTAAGTCTGTGGTTCCGAGAGGGGGTAACCAGGCTCACTAATAAAGGTCAAGCCACTTGGCTGCCAGAATGCCCTGCTTCAGCACAGACCAGAAAGGCATTGTGATAAGCGTATCCCCGGTATAGTCAGGGGTTAATGGGAGTCGTCCCTGTCCCCCCAGTATACGGCCAGAACCATGGACCCGGTACTTGTGGTTCGGACTGTCTCCAACCAGCCATAATGTTGTGAGAGTGAAATTATGTCTTAAGTCCAGCTTGGTACATTAGAAGCAACTCTGAAACTTAACCTAAGCGTTTTTCGAAGCTACTTTTTGGCTAACTTCTTATAGGAAGGTCTAGGAGCTCTGAAAATGAACGTGCGCGTCTTTCACTCTTCCCGAGGGACTTAGAAGAATTTTGTGATATTTTTTATTAAAATGGTGTATAAGGGTATATATATATAAATATATTTTATGCACTGTATATGAGCTGGCGATTTCTAAGTCTGTGGTTCCGAGAGGGGGTAACCAGGCTCACTAATAAAGGTCAAGCCACTTGGCTGCCAGAATGCCCTGCTTCAGCACAGACCAGAAAGGCATTGTGATAAGCGTATCCCCGGTATAGTCAGGGGTTAATGGGAGTCGTCCCCGTCCCCCCAGTATACGGCCAGAACCATGGACCCGGTACTTGTGGTTCGGACTGTCTCCAACCAGCCATAATGTTGTGAGAGTGAAATTATGTCTAAGTCCAGCTTTGGTACATTAGAAGCAACTCTGAAACTTAACCTAAGCGTTTTTCGAAGCTACTTTTTGGCTAACTTCTTATAGGAAGGTCTAGGAGCTCTGAAAATGAACGTGCGCGTCTTTCACTCTTCCCGAGGGACTTAGAAGAATTTTGTGATATTTTTTATTAAATGGTGTATAAGGGTATATATATAAATATATTTTATGCACTGTATATGAGCTGGCGATTTCTAAGTCTGTGGTTCCGAGAGGGGGTAACCAGGCTCACTAATAAAGGTCAAGCCACTTGGCTGCCAGAATGCCCTGCTTCAGCACAGACCAGAAAGGCATTGTGATAAGCATATCCCCGGTATAGTCAGGGGTTAATGGGAGTCGTCCCCGTCCCCCCAGTATACGGCCAGAACCATGGACCCGGTACTTGTGGTTCGGACTATCTCCAACCAGCCATAATGGTGTGAGAGTGAAATTATGTCTAAGTCCAGCTTTGGTACATTAGAAGCAACTCTGAAACTTAACCTAAGCGATTTTCAAAACTACTTTTTGGCTAACTTCTTATAGGAAGGTCTAGGAGCTCTGAAAATGAACGTGCGCGTCTTTCACTCTTCCCGAGGGACTTAGAAGAATTTTGTGATATTTTTTATTAAAATGGTGTATAAGGGTATATATATATATATATAAATATATTTTATGCACTGTATATGAGCTGGCGATTTCTAAGTCTGTGGTTCCGAGAGGGGGTAACCAGGCTCACTAATAAAGGTCAAGCCACTTGGCTGCCAGAATGCCCTGCTTCAGCACAGACCAGAAAGGCATTGTGATAAGCGTATCCCCGGTATAGTCAGGGGTTAATGGGAGTCGTCCCCGTCCCCCCAGTATACGGCCAGAACCATGGACCCGGTACTTGTGGTTCGGACTGTCTCCAACCAGCCATAATGTTGTGAGAGTGAAATTATGTCTAAGTCCAGCTTTGGTACATTAGAAGCAACTCTGAAACTTAACCTAAGCGTTTTTCGAAGCTACTTTTTGGCTAACTTCTTATAGGAAGGTCTAGGAGCTCTGAAAATGAACGTGCGCGTCTTTCACTCTTCCCGAGGGACTTAGAAGAATTTTGTGATATTTTTTATTAAATGGTGTATAAGGGTATATATATAAATATATTTTATGCACTGTATATGAGCTGGCGATTTCTAAGTCTGTGGTTCCGAGAGGGGGTAACCAGGCTCACTAATAAAGGTCAAGCCACTTGGCTGCCAGAATGCCCTGCTTCAGCACAGACCAGAAAGGCATTGTGATAAGCGTATCCCCGGTATAGTCAGGGGTTAATGGGAGTCGTCCCCGTCCCCCCAGTATACGGCCAGAACCATGGACCCGATACTTGTGTTTCGGACCCTCTCCAACCAGCCATAATGTTGTGAGAGTGAAATTATGTCTAAGTCCAGCTTTGGTACATTAGAAGCAACTATGGAACTTAACCTAAGCGTTTTTCGAAGCTACTTTTTGGCTAACTTCTTATAGGAAGGTCTAGGAGCTCTGAAAATGAACGTACGCGTCTTTCACTCTTCCCGAGGGACTTAGAAGAATTTTGTGATATTTTTTATTAAAATGGTGTATAAGGGTATATATATAAATATATTTTATGCACTGTATATGAGCTGGCGATTTCTAAGTCTGTGGTTCCGAGAGGGGGTAACCAGGCTCACTAATAAAGGTCAAGCCACTTGGCTGCCAGAATGCCCTGCTTCAGCACAGACCAGAAAGGCATTGTGATAAGCGTATCCCCGGTATAGTCAGGGGTTAATGGGAGTCGTCCCCGTCCCCCCAGTATACGGCCAGAACCATGGACCCGGTACTTGTGGTTCGGACTGTCTCCAACCAGCCATAATGTTGTGAGAGTGAAATTATGTCTAAGTCCAGCTTTGGTACATTAGAAGCAACTCTGAAACTTAACCTAAGCGTTTTTCGAAGCTACTTTTTGGCTAACTTCTTATAGGAAGGTCTAGGAGCTCTGAAAATGAACGTGCGCGTCTTTCACTCTTCCCGAGGGACTTAGAAGAATTTTGTGATATTTTTTATTAAAATGGTGTATAAGGGTATATATATAAATATATTTTATGCACTGTATATGAGCTGGCGATTTCTAAGTCTGTGGTTCCGAGAGGGGGTAACCAGGCTCACTAATAAAGGTCAAGCCACTTGGCTGCCAGAATGCCCTGCTTCAGCACAGACCAGAAAGGCATTGTGATAAGCATATCCCCGGTATAGTCAGGGGTTAATGGGAGTCGTCCCCGTCCCCCCAGTATACGGCCAGAACCATGGACCCGGTACTTGTGGTTCGGACTATCTCCAACCAGCCATAATGGTGTGAGAGTGAAATTATGTCTAAGTCCAGCTTTGGTACATTAGAAGCAACTCTGAAACTTAACCTAAGCGTTTTTCGAAGCTACTTTTTGGCTAACTTCTTATAGGAAGGTCTAGGAGCTCTGAAAATGAACGTGCGCGTCTTTCACTCTTCCCGAGGGACTTAGAAGAATTTTGTGATATTTTTTATTAAAATGGTGTATAAGGGTATATATATAAATATATTTTATGCACTGTATATGAGCTGGCGATTTCTAAGTCTGTGGTTCCGAGAGGGGGTAACCAGGCTCACTAATAAAGGTCAAGCCACTTGGCTGCCAGAATGCCCTGCTTCAGCACAGACCAGAAAGGCATTGTGATAAGCATATCCCCGGTATAGTCAGGGGTTAATGGGAGTCGTCCCCGTCCCCCCAGTATACGGCCAGAACCATGGACCCGGTACTTGTGGTTCGGACTATCTCCAACCAGCCATAATGGTGTGAGAGTGAAATTATGTCTAAGTCCAGCTTTGGTACATTAGAAGCAACTCTGAAACTTAACCTAAGCGATTTTCAAAACTACTTTTTGGCTAACTTCTTATAGGAAGGTCTAGGAGCTCTGAAAATGAACGTGCGCGTCTTTCACTCTTCCCGAGGGACTTAGAAGAATTTTGTGATATTTTTTATTAAAATGGTGTATAAGGGTATATATATATAAATATATTTTATGCACTGTATATGAGCTGGCGATTTCTAAGTCTGTGGTTCCGAGAGGGGGTAACCAGGCTCACTAATAAAGGTCAAGCCACTTGGCTGCCAGAATGCCCTGCTTCAGCACAGACCAGAAAGGCATTGTGATAAGCGTATCCCCGGTATAGTCAGGGGTTAATGGGAGTCGTCCCCGTCCCCCCAGTATACGGCCAGAACCATGGACCCGGTACTTGTGGTTCGGACTGTCTCCAACCAGCCATAATGTTGTGAGAGTGAAATTATGTCTAAGTCCAGCTTTGGTACATTAGAAGCAACTCTGAAACTTAACCTAAGCGTTTTTCGAAGCTACTTTTTGGCTAACTTCTTATAGGAAGGTCTAGGAGCTCTGAAAATGAACGTGCGCGTCTTTCACTCTTCCCGAGGGACTTAGAAGAATTTTGTGATATTTTTTATTAAAATGGTGTATAAGGGTATATATATATAAATATATTTTATGCACTGTATATGAGCTGGCGATTTCTAAGTCTGTGGTTCCGAGAGGGGGTAACCAGGCTCACTAATAAAGGTCAAGCCACTTGGCTGCCAGAATGCCCTGCTTCAGCACAGACCAGAAAGGCATTGTGATAAGCGTATCCCCGGTATAGTCAGGGGTTAATGGGAGTCGTCCCCGTCCCCCCAGTATACGGCCAGAACCATGGACCCGGTACTTGTGGTTCGGACTGTCTCCAACCAGCCATAATGTTGTGAGAGTGAAATTATGTCTAAGTCCAGCTTTGGTACATTAGAAGCAACTCTGAAACTTAACCTAAGCGTTTTTCGAAGCTACTTTTTGGCTAACTTCTTATAGGAAGGTCTAGGAGC
This sequence comes from Ascaphus truei, assembly GCF_040206685.1. Classification (NCBI taxonomy): domain Eukaryota; kingdom Metazoa; phylum Chordata; class Amphibia; order Anura; family Ascaphidae; genus Ascaphus; species Ascaphus truei. The sequence continues at coordinate 350,181 of NW_027456257.1, read as the reverse complement.
TCTGAAAATGAACGTGCGCGTCTTTCACTCTTCCCGAGGGACTTAGAAGAATTTTGTGATATTTTTTATTAAATGGTGTATAAGGGTATATATATAAATATATTTTATGCACTGTATATGAGCTGGCGATTTCTAAGTCTGTGGTTCCGAGAGGGGGTAACCAGGCTCACTAATAAAGGTCAAGCCACTTGGCTGCCAGAATGCCCTGCTTCAGCACAGACCAGAAAGGCATTGTGATAAGCGTATCCCCGGTATAGTCAGGGGTTAATGGGAGTCGTCCCCGTCCCCCCAGTATACGGCCAGAACCATGGACCCGATACTTGTGTTTCGGACCCTCTCCAACCAGCCATAATGTTGTGAGAGTGAAATTATGTCTAAGTCCAGCTTTGGTACATTAGAAGCAACTATGGAACTTAACCTAAGCGTTTTTCGAAGCTACTTTTTGGCTAACTTCTTATAGGAAGGTCTAGGAGCTCTGAAAATGAACGTACGCGTCTTTCACTCTTCCCGAGGGACTTAGAAGAATTTTGTGATATTTTTTATTAAAATGGTGTATAAGGGTATATATATAAATATATTTTATGCACTGTATATGAGCTGGCGATTTCTAAGTCTGTGGTTCCGAGAGGGGGTAACCAGGCTCACTAATAAAGGTCAAGCCACTTGGCTGCCAGAATGCCCTGCTTCAGCACAGACCAGAAAGGCATTGTGATAAGCGTATCCCCGGTATAGTCAGGGGTTAATGGGAGTCGTCCCCGTCCCCCCAGTATACGGCCAGAACCATGGACCCGGTACTTGTGGTTCGGACTGTCTCCAACCAGCCATAATGTTGTGAGAGTGAAATTATGTCTAAGTCCAGCTTTGGTACATTAGAAGCAACTCTGAAACTTAACCTAAGCGTTTTTCGAAGCTACTTTTTGGCTAACTTCTTATAGGAAGGTCTAGGAGCTCTGAAAATGAACGTGCGCGTCTTTCACTCTTCCCGAGGGACTTAGAAGAATTTTGTGATATTTTTTATTAAATGGTGTATAAGGGTATATATATAAATATATTTTATGCACTGTATATGAGCTGGCGATTTCTAAGTCTGTGGTTCCGAGAGGGGGTAACCAGGCTCACTAATAAAGGTCAAGCCACTTGGCTGCCAGAATGCCCTGCTTCAGCACAGACCAGAAAGGCATTGTGATAAGCGTATCCCCGGTATAGTCAGGGGTTAATGGGAGTCGTCCCAGTCCCCCCAGTATACGGCCAGAACCATGGACCCGGTACTTGTGGTTCGGACTATCTCCAACCAGCCATAATGGTGTGAGAGTGAAATTATGTCTAAGTCCAGCTTTGGTACATTAGAAGCAACTCTGAAACTTAACCTAAGCGATTTTCAAAACTACTTTTTGGCTAACTTCTTATAGGAAGGTCTAGGAGCTCTGAAAATGAACGTACGCGTCTTTCACTCTTCCCGAGGGACTTAGAAGAATTTTGTGATATTTTTTATTAAAATGGTGTATAAGGGTATATATATAAATATATTTTATGCACTGTATATGAGCTGACGATTTCTAAGTCTGTGGTTCCGAGAGGGGGTAACCAGGCTCACTAATAAAGGTCAAGCCACTTGGCTGCCAGAATGCCCTGCTTCAGCACAGACCAGAAAGGCATTGTGATAAGCGTATCCCCGGTATAGTCAGGGGTTAATGGGAGTCGTCCCCGTCCCCCCAGTATACGGCCAGAACCATGGACCCGGTACTTGTGGTTCGGACTGTCTCCAACCAGCCATAATGTTGTGAGAGTGAAATTATGTCTAAGTCCAGCTTGGTACATTAGAAGCAACTCTGAAACTTAACCTAAGCGTTTTTCGAAGCTACTTTTTGGCTAACTTCTTATAGGAAGGTCTAGGAGCTCTGAAAATGAACGTGCGCGTCTTTCACTCTTCCCGAGGGACTTAGAAGAATTTTGTGATATTTTTTATTAAAATGGTGTATAAGGGTATATATATATAAATATATTTTATGCACTGTATATGAGCTGGCGATTTCTAAGTCTGTGGTTCCGAGAGGGGGTAACCAGGCTCACTAATAAAGGTCAAGCCACTTGGCTGCCAGAATGCCCTGCTTCAGCACAGACCAGAAAGGCATTGTGATAAGCGTATCCCCGGTATAGTCAGGGGTTAATGGGAGTCGTCCCCGTCCCCCCAGTATACGGCCAGAACCATGGACCCGATACTTGTGTTTCGGACCCTCTCCAACCAGCCATAATGTTGTGAGAGTGAAATTATGTCTAAGTCCAGCTTTGGTACATTAGAAGCAACTATGGAACTTAACCTAAGCGTTTTTCGAAGCTACTTTTTGGCTAACTTCTTATAGGAAGGTCTAGGAGCTCTGAAAATGAACGTACGCGTCTTTCACTCTTCCCGAGGGACTTAGAAGAATTTTGTGATATTTTTTATTAAAATGGTGTATAAGGGTATATATATAAATATATTTTATGCACTGTATATGAGCTGGCGATTTCTAAGTCTGTGGTTCCGAGAGGGGGTAACCAGGCTCACTAATAAAGGTCAAGCCACTTGGCTGCCAGAATGCCCTGCTTCAGCACAGACCAGAAAGGCATTGTGATAAGCGTATCCCCGGTATAGTCAGGGGTTAATGGGAGTCGTCCCCGTCCCCCCAGTATACGGCCAGAACCATGGACCCGGTACTTGTGGTTCGGACTGTCTCCAACCAGCCATAATGTTGTGAGAGTGAAATTATGTCTAAGTCCAGCTTTGGTACATTAGAAGCAACTCTGAAACTTAACCTAAGCGTTTTTCGAAGCTACTTTTTGGCTAACTTCTTATAGGAAGGTCTAGGAGCTCTGAAAATCAACGTGCGCGTCTTTCACTCTTCCCGAGGGACTTAGAAGAATTTTGTGATATTTTTTATTAAAATGGTGTATAAGGGTATATATATAAATATATTTTATGCACTGTATATGAGCTGGCGATTTCTAAGTCTGTGGTTCCGAGAGGGGGTAACCAGGCTCACTAATAAAGGTCAAGCCACTTGGCTGCCAGAATGCCCTGCTTCAGCACAGACCAGAAAGGCATTGTGATAAGCATATCCCCGGTATAGTCAGGGGTTAATGGGAGTCGTCCCCGTCCCCCCAGTATACGGCCAGAACCATGGACCCGGTACTTGTGGTTCGGACTATCTCCAACCAGCCATAATGGTGTGAGAGTGAAATTATGTCTAAGTCCAGCTTTGGTACATTAGAAGCAACTCTGAAACTTAACCTAAGCGATTTTCAAAACTACTTTTTGGCTAACTTCTTATAGGAAGGTCTAGGAGCTCTGAAAATGAACGTGCGCGTCTTTCACTCTTCCCGAGGGACTTAGAAGAATTTTGTGATATTTTTTATTAAAATGGTGTATAAGGGTATATATATAAATATATTTTATGCACTGTATATGAGCTGGCGATTTCTAAGTCTGTGGTTCCGAGAGGGGGTAACCAGGCTCACTAATAAAGGTCAAGCCACTTGGCTGCCAGAATGCCCTGCTTCAGCACAGACCAGAAAGGCATTGTGATAAGCGTATCCCCGGTATAGTCAGGGGTTAATGGGAGTCGTCCCCGTCCCCCCAGTATACGGCCAGAACCATGGACCCGGTACTTGTGGTTCGGACTGTCTCCAACCAGCCATAATGTTGTGAGAGTGAAATTATGTCTAAGTCCAGCTTTGGTACATTAGAAGCAACTCTGAAACTTAACCTAAGCGTTTTTCGAAGCTACTTTTTGGCTAACTTCTTATAGGAAGGTCTAGGAGCTCTGAAAATGAACGTGCGCGTCTTTCACTCTTCCCGAGGGACTTAGAAGAATTTTGTGATATTTTTTATTAAATGGTGTACTGTATAAGGGTATATATATAAATATATTTTATGCACTGTATATGAGCTGGCGATTTCTAAGTCTGTGGTTCCGAGAGGGGGTAACCAGGCTCACTAATAAAGGTCAAGCCACTTGGCTGCCAGAATGCCCTGCTTCAGCACAGACCAGAAAGGCATTGTGATAAGCGTATCCCCGGTATAGTCAGGGGTTAATGGGAGTCGTCCCCGTCCCCCCAGTATACGGCCAGAACCATGGACCCGATACTTGTGTTTCGGACCCTCTCCAACCAGCCATAATGTTGTGAGAGTGAAATTATGTCTAAGTCCAGCTTTGGTACATTAGAAGCAACTATGGAACTTAACCTAAGCGTTTTTCGAAGCTACTTTTTGGCTAACTTCTTATAGGAAGGTCTAGGAGCTCTGAAAATGAACGTACGCGTCTTTCACTCTTCCCGAGGGACTTAGAAGAATTTTGTGATATTTTTTATTAAAATGGTGTATAAGGGTATATATATAAATATATTTTATGCACTGTATATGAGCTGGCGATTTCTAAGTCTGTGGTTCCGAGAGGGGGTAACCAGGCTCACTAATAAAGGTCAAGCCACTTGGCTGCCAGAATGCCCTGCTTCAGCACAGACCAGAAAGGCATTGGGATAAGCGTATCCCCGGTATAGTCAGGGGTTAATGGGAGTCGTCCCCGTCCCCCCAGTATACGGCCAGAACCATGGACCCGGTACTTGTGGTTCGGACTGTCTCCAACCAGCCATAATGTTGTGAGAGTGAAATTATGTCTAAGTCCAGCTTTGGTACATTAGAAGCAACTCTGAAACTTAACCTAAGCGTTTTTCGAAGCTACTTTTTGGCTAACTTCTTATAGGAAGGTCTAGGAGCTCTGAAAATGAACGTGCGCGTCTTTCACTCTTCCCGAGGGACTTAGAAGAATTTTGTGATATTTTTTATTAAAATGGTGTATAAGGGTATATATATAAATATATTTTATGCACTGTATATGAGCTGGCGATTTCTAAGTCTGTGGTTCCGAGAGGGGGTAACCAGGCTCACTAATAAAGGTCAAGCCACTTGGCTGCCAGAATGCCCTGCTTCAGCACAGACCAGAAAGGCATTGTGATAAGCATATCCCCGGTATAGTCAGGGGTTAATGGGAGTCGTCCCCGTCCCCCCAGTATACGGCCAGAACCATGGACCCGGTACTTGTGGTTCGGACTATCTCCAACCAGCCATAATGGTGTGAGAGTGAAATTATGTCTAAGTCCAGCTTTGGTACATTAGAAGCAACTCTGAAACTTAACCTAAGCGTTTTTCGAAGCTACTTTTTGGCTAACTTCTTATAGGAAGGTCTAGGAGCTCTGAAAATGAACGTGCGCGTCTTTCACTCTTCCCGAGGGACTTAGAAGAATTTTGTGATATTTTTTATTAAAATGGTGTATAAGGGTATATATATAAATATATTTTATGCACTGTATATGAGCTGGCGATTTCTAAGTCTGTGGTTCCGAGAGGGGGTAACCAGGCTCACTAATAAAGGTCAAGCCACTTGGCTGCCAGAATGCCCTGCTTCAGCACAGACCAGAAAGGCATTGTGATAAGCATATCCCCGGTATAGTCAGGGGTTAATGGGAGTCGTCCCCGTCCCCCCAGTATACGGCCAGAACCATGGACCCGGTACTTGTGGTTCGGACTATCTCCAACCAGCCATAATGGTGTGAGAGTGAAATTATGTCTAAGTCCAGCTTTGGTACATTAGAAGCAACTCTGAAACTTAACCTAAGCGATTTTCAAAACTACTTTTTGGCTAACTTCTTATAGGAAGGTCTAGGAGCTCTGAAAATGAACGTGCGCGTCTTTCACTCTTCCCGAGGGACTTAGAAGAATTTTGTGATATTTTTTATTAAAATGGTGTATAAGGGTATATATATATAAATATATTTTATGCACTGTATATGAGCTGGCGATTTCTAAGTCTGTGGTTCCGAGAGGGGGTAACCAGGCTCACTAATAAAGGTCAAGCCACTTGGCTGCCAGAATGCCCTGCTTCAGCACAGACCAGAAAGGCATTGTGATAAGCGTATCCCCGGTATAGTCAGGGGTTAATGGGAGTCGTCCCCGTCCCCCCAGTATACGGCCAGAACCATGGACCCGGTACTTGTGGTTCGGACTGTCTCCAACCAGCCATAATGTTGTGAGAGTGAAATTATGTCTAAGTCCAGCTTTGGTACATTAGAAGCAACTCTGAAACTTAACCTAAGCGTTTTTCGAAGCTACTTTTTGGCTAACTTCTTATAGGAAGGTCTAGGAGCTCTGAAAATGAACGTGCGCGTCTTTCACTCTTCCCGAGGGACTTAGAAGAATTTTGTGATATTTTTTATTAAAATGGTGTATAAGGGTATATATATATAAATATATTTTATGCACTGTATATGAGCTGGCGATTTCTAAGTCTGTGGTTCCGAGAGGGGGTAACCAGGCTCACTAATAAAGGTCAAGCCACTTGGCTGCCAGAATGCCCTGCTTCAGCACAGACCAGAAAGGCATTGTGATAAGCGTATCCCCGGTATAGTCAGGGGTTAATGGGAGTCGTCCCCGTCCCCCCAGTATACGGCCAGAACCATGGACCCGGTACTTGTGGTTCGGACTGTCTCCAACCAGCCATAATGTTGTGAGAGTGAAATTATGTCTAAGTCCAGCTTTGGTACATTAGAAGCAACTCTGAAACTTAACCTAAGCGTTTTTCGAAGCTACTTTTTGGCTAACTTCTTATAGGAAGGTCTAGGAGCTCTGAAAATGAACGTGCGCGTCTTTCACTCTTCCCGAGGGACTTAGAAGAATTTTGTGATATTTTTTATTAAATGGTGTATAAGGGTATATATATAAATATATTTTATGCACTGTATATGAGCTGGCGATTTCTAAGTCTGTGGTTCCGAGAGGGGGTAACCAGGCTCACTAATAAAGGTCAAGCCACTTGGCTGCCAGAATGCCCTGCTTCAGCACAGACCAGAAAGGCATTGTGATAAGCGTATCCCCGGTATAGTCAGGGGTTAATGGGAGTCGTCCCCGTCCCCCCAGTATACGGCCAGAACCATGGACCCGGTACTTGTGGTTCGGACTGTCTCCAACCAGCCATAATGTTGTGAGAGTGAAATTATGTCTAAGTCCAGCTTTGGTACATTAGAAGCAACTCTGAAACTTAACCTAAGCGTTTTTCGAAGCTACTTTTTGGCTAACTTCTTATAGGAAGGTCTAGGAGCTCTGAAAATGAACGTGCGCGTCTTTCACTCTTCCCGAGGGACTTAGAAGAATTTTGTGATATTTTTTATTAAATGGTGTATAAGGGTATATATATAAATATATTTTATGCACTGTATATGAGCTGGCGATTTCTAAGTCTGTGGTTCCGAGAGGGGGTAACCAGGCTCACTAATAAAGGTCAAGCCACTTGGCTGCCAGAATGCCCTGCTTCAGCACAGACCAGAAAGGCATTGTGATAAGCGTATCCCCGGTATAGTCAGGGGTTAATGGGAGTCGTCCCCGTCCCCCCAGTATACGGCCAGAACCATGGACCCGGTACTTGTGGTTCGGACTGTCTCCAACCAGCCATAATGTTGTGAGAGTGAAATTATGTCTAAGTCCAGCTTGGTACATTAGAAGCAACTCTGAAACTTAACCTAAGCGTTTTTCGAAGCTACTTTTTGGCTAACTTCTTATAGGAAGGTCTAGGAGCTCTGAAAATGAACGTGCGCGTCTTTCACTCTTCCCGAGGGACTTAGAAGAATTTTGTGATATTTTTTATTAAAATGGTGTATAAGGGTATATATATATAAATATATTTTATGCACTGTATATGAGCTGGCGATTTCTAAGTCTGTGGTTCCGAGAGGGGGTAACCAGGCTCACTAATAAAGGTCAAGCCACTTGGCTGCCAGAATGCCCTGCTTCAGCACAGACCAGAAAGGCATTGTGATAAGCGTATCCCCGGTATAGTCAGGGGTTAATGGGAGTCGTCCCCGTCCCCCCAGTATACGGCCAGAACCATGGACCCGATACTTGTGTTTCGGACCCTCTCCAACCAGCCATAATGTTGTGAGAGTGAAATTATGTCTAAGTCCAGCTTTGGTACATTAGAAGCAACTATGGAACTTAACCTAAGCGTTTTTCGAAGCTACTTTTTGGCTAACTTCTTATAGGAAGGTCTACGAGCTCTGAAAATGAACGTACGCGTCTTTCACTCTTCCCGAGGGACTTAGAAGAATTTTGTGATATTTTTTATTAAAATGGTGTATAAGGGTATATATATAAATATATTTTATGCACTGTATATGAGCTGGCGATTTCTAAGTCTGTGGTTCCGAGAGGGGGTAACCAGGCTCACTAATAAAGGTCAAGCCACTTGGCTGCCAGAATGCCCTGCTTCAGCACAGACCAGAAAGGCATTGTGATAAGCATATCCCCGGTATAGTCAGGGGTTAATGGGAGTCGTCCCCGTCCCCCCAGTATACGGCCAGAACCATGGACCCGGTACTTGTGGTTCGGACTATCTCCAACCAGCCATAATGGTGTGAGAGTGAAATTATGTCTAAGTCCAGCTTTGGTACATTAGAAGCAACTCTGAAACTTAACCTAAGCGATTTTCAAAACTACTTTTTGGCTAACTTCTTATAGGAAGGTCTAGGAGCTCTGAAAATGAACGTGCGCGTCTTTCACTCTTCCCGAGGGACTTAGAAGAATTTTGTGATATTTTTTATTAAAATGGTGTATAAGGGTATATATATAAATATATTTTATGCACTGTATATGAGCTGGCGATTTCTAAGTCTGTGGTTCCGAGAGGGGGTAACCAGGCTCACTAATAAAGGTCAAGCCACTTGGCTGCCAGAATGCCCTGCTTCAGCACAGACCAGAAAGGCATTGTGATAAGCGTATCCCCGGTATAGTCAGGGGTTAATGGGAGTCGTCCCTGTCCCCCCAGTATACGGCCAGAACCATGGACCCGGTACTTGTGGTTCGGACTGTCTCCAACCAGCCATAATGTTGTGAGAGTGAAATTATGTCTAAGTCCAGCTTGGTACATTAGAAGCAACTCTGAAACTTAACCTAAGCGTTTTTCGAAGCTACTTTTTGGCTAACTTCTTATAGGAAGGTCTAGGAGCTCTGTAAATGAACGTGCGCGTCTTTCACTCTTCCCGAGGGACTTAGAAGAATTTTGTGATATTTTTTATTAAATGGTGTATAAGGGTATATATATAAATATATTTTATGCACTGTATATGAGCTGGCGATTTCTAAGTCTGTGGTTCCGAGAGGGGGTAACCAGGCTCACTAATAAAGGTCAAGCCACTTGGCTGCCAGAATGCCCTGCTTCAGCACAGACCAGAAAGGCATTGTGATAAGCGTATCCCCGGTATAGTCAGGGGTTAATGGGAGTCGTCCCCGTCCCCCCAGTATACGGCCAGAACCATGGACCCGGTACTTGTGGTTCGGACTGTCTCCAACCAGCCATAATGTTGTGAGAGTGAAATTATGTCTAAGTCCAGCTTGGTACATTAGAAGCAACTCTGAAACTTAACCTAAGCGTTTTTCGAAGCTACTTTTTGGCTAACTTCTTATAGGAAGGTCTAGGAGCTCTGAAAATGAACGTGCGCGTCTTTCACTCTTCCCGAGGGACTTAGAAGAATTTTGTGATATTTTTTATTAAAATGGTGTATAAGGGTATATATATATAAATATATTTTATGCACTGTATATGAGCTGGCGATTTCTAAGTCTGTGGTTCCGAGAGGGGGTAACCAGGCTCACTAATAAAGGTCAAGCCACTTGGCTGCCAGAATGCCCTGCTTCAGCACAGACCAGAAAGGCATTGTGATAAGCGTATCCCCGGTATAGTCAGGGGTTAATGGGAGTCGTCCCCGTCCCCCCAGTATACGGCCAGAACCATGGACCCGATACTTGTGTTTCGGACCCTCTCCAACCAGCCATAATGTTGTGAGAGTGAAATTATGTCTAAGTCCAGCTTTGGTACATTAGAAGCAACTATGGAACTTAACCTAAGCGTTTTTCGAAGCTACTTTTTGGCTAACTTCTTATAGGAAGGTCTACGAGCTCTGAAAATGAACGTACGCGTCTTTCACTCTTCCCGAGGGACTTAGAAGAATTTTGTGATATTTTTTATTAAAATGGTGTATAAGGGTATATATATAAATATATTTTATGCACTGTATATGAGCTGGCGATTTCTAAGTCTGTGGTTCCGAGAGGGGGTAACCAGGCTCACTAATAAAGGTCAAGCCACTTGGCTGCCAGAATGCCCTGCTTCAGCACAGACCAGAAAGGCATTGTGATAAGCATATCCCCGGTATAGTCAGGGGTTAATGGGAGTCGTCCCCGTCCCCCCAGTATACGGCCAGAACCATGGACCCGGTACTTGTGGTTCGGACTATCTCCAACCAGCCATAATGGTGTGAGAGTGAAATTATGTCTAAGTCCAGCTTTGGTACATTAGAAGCAACTCTGAAACTTAACCTAAGCGATTTTCAAAACTACTTTTTGGCTAACTTCTTATAGGAAGGTCTAGGAGCTCTGAAAATGAACGTGCGCGTCTTTCACTCTTCCCGAGGGACTTAGAAGAATTTTGTGATATTTTTTATTAAAATGGTGTATAAGGGTATATATATAAATATATTTTATGCACTGTATATGAGCTGGCGATTTCTAAGTCTGTGGTTCCGAGAGGGGGTAACCAGGCTCACTAATAAAGGTCAAGCCACTTGGCTGCCAGAATGCCCTGCTTCAGCACAGACCAGAAAGGCATTGTGATAAGCGTATCCCCGGTATAGTCAGGGGTTAATGGGAGTCGTCCCTGTCCCCCCAGTATACGGCCAGAACCATGGACCCGGTACTTGTGGTTCGGACTGTCTCCAACCAGCCATAATGTTGTGAGAGTGAAATTATGTCTAAGTCCAGCTTGGTACATTAGAAGCAACTCTGAAACTTAACCTAAGCGTTTTTCGAAGCTACTTTTTGGCTAACTTCTTATAGGAAGGTCTAGGAGCTCTGTAAATGAACGTGCGCGTCTTTCACTCTTCCCGAGGGACTTAGAAGAATTTTGTGATATTTTTTATTAAAATGGTGTATAAGGGTATATATATATAAATATATTTTATGCACTGTATATGAGCTGGCGATTTCTAAGTCTGTGGTTCCGAGAGGGGGTAACCAGGCTCACTAATAAAGGTCAAGCCACTTGGCTGCCAGAATGCCCTGCTTCAGCACAGACCAGAAAGGCATTACCGCTGAACCTAAAAATGGGTAGAAAGTACTTTTTCTCCCTTCCTGTTAATGCCACAGACTTCGCCTTTACAGGGCACACGTTTTCTATCTTCCCCGCTTCAGCCCATGAAATATTGAGCTTCAAATGTGTTGTTAACATTGTGTAAAAAAGTTGCTCACAGCTGTTCTAGGAACACATTGTGAAATCGCGTATATCTTTGCTTCTACACATAGGAATGTATTGTGCTTTGCTTTACACACTATTTCACAAGACGAGATGCAGTTCCATAGAAACTTGCCATTTTACCGCTGAACCTAAAAATGGGTAGAAAGTACTTTTTCTCCCTTCCTGTTAATGCCACAGACTTCGCCTTTACAGGGCACACGTTTTCTATCTTCCCCGCTTCAGCCCATGAAATATTGAGATTCAAATGTGTTGTTAACGTTGTGTAAAAAAGTTGCTCACAGCTGTTCTAGGAACACATTGTGAAATCGCGTATATCTTTTCTTCTACACATAGGAATGTATTGTGCTTTGCTTTACACACTATTCTACAGTCAAGAGGAGAGAATTCATCAAGTTTAATAAGCAAAAACTCTGTATAAGTCGAATTTCAGCATTTTTGTGTGACCGGGAAAATCACAGTCACAAGCCGAGATGCAGTTCCATAGAAACTTGCCGTTTTACAGCTGAACCTAAAAATGGGTAGAAAGTACTTTTTCTCCCTTCCTGTTAATGCCACAGACTTCGCCTTTACAGGGCACACGTTTTCTATCTTCCCCGCTTCAGCCCATGAAAAATTGAGCTTCAAATGTGTTGTTAACATTGTGTAAAAAAGTTGCTCACAGCTGTTCTAGGAACACATTGTGAAATCGCGTATATCTTTGCTTCTACACATAGGAATGTATTGTGCTTTGCTTTACACACTATTCTACAGTCAAGAGGAGAGAATTCATCAAGTTTAATAAGCAAAAACACTGTATAAGTCGAATTTCAGCATTTTTGTGTGACCGGGAAAACCACAGTCACAAGCCGAGATGCAGTTCCATAGAAACTTGCCATTTTACCGCTGAACCTAAAAATGGGTAGAAAGTACTTTTTCTCCCTTCCTGTTAATGCCACAGACTTCGCCTTTACAGGGCACACGTTTTCTATCTTCCCCGCTTCAGCCCATGAAATATTGAGCTTCAAATCTGTTGTTAACGTGGTGTAAAAAAGTTGCTCACAGCTGTTCTAGGAACACATTGTGAAATCGCGTATATCTTTGCTTCTACACATAGCAATGTATTGTGCTTTGCTTTACACACTATTCTACAGTCAAGAGGAGAGAATTCATCAAGTTTAATAAGCACAAACACTGTATAAGTCGAATTTCAGCATTTTTGTGTGACCGGGAAAACAACAGTCACAAGCCGAGATGCAGTTCCATAGAAACTTGCCATTTTACCGCTGAACCTAAAAATGGGTAGAAAGTACTTTTTCTCCCTTCCTGTTAATGCCACAGACTTCGCCTTTACAGGGCACACGTTTTCTATCTTCCCCGCTTCAGCCCATGAAATATTGAGCTTCAAATGTGTTGTTAACATTGTGTAAAAAAGTTGCTCACAGCTGTTCTAGGAACACATTGTGAAATCGCGTATATCTTTGCTTCTACACATAGGAATGTATTGTGCTTTGCTTTACACACTATTCTACAGTCAAGAGGAGAGAATTCATCAAGTTTAATAAGCACAAACACTGTATAAGTCGAATTTCAGCATTTTTGTGTGACCGGGAAAACCACAGTCACAAGCCGAGATGCAGTTCCATAGAAACTTGCCATTTTACCGCTGAACCTAAAAATGGGTAGAAAGTACTTTTTCTCCCTTCCTGTTAATGCCACAGACTTCGCCTTTACAGGGCACACGTTTTCTATCTTCCCCGCTTCAGCCCATGAAATATTGAGCTTCAAATGTGTTGTTAACATTGTGTAAAAAAGTTGCTCACAGCTGTTCTAGGAACACATTGTGAAATCGCGTATATCTTTTCTTCTACACATAGGAATGTATTGTGCTTTGCTTAACACACTATTCTACAGTCAAGAGGAGAGAATTCATCAAGTTTAATAAGCAAAAACACTGTATAAGTCGAATTTCAGCATTTTTGTGTGACCGGGAAAACCACAGTCACAAGACGAGATGCAGTTCCATAGAAACTTGCCATTTTACCGCTGAACCTAAAAATGGGTAGAAAGTACTTTTTCTCCCTTCCTGTTAATGCCACAGACTTCGCCTTTACAGGGCACACGTTTTCTATCTTCCCCGCTTCAGCCCATGAAATATTGAGCTTCAAATGTGTTGTTAACATTGTGTAAAAAAGTTGCTCACAGCTGTTCTAGGAACACATTGTGAAATCGCGTATATCTTTGCTTCTACACATAGGAATGTATTGTGCTTTGCTTTACACACTATTCTACAGTCAAGAGGAGAGAATTCATCAAGTTTAATAAGCAAAAACACTGTATAAGTCGAATTTCAGCATTTTTGTGTGACCGGGAAAACCACAGTCACAAGCCGAGATGCAGTTCCATAGAAACTTGCCGTTTTACCGCTGAACCTAAAAATGGGTAGAAAGTACTTTTTCTCCCTTCCTGTTAATGCCACAGACTTCGCCTTTACAGGGCACACGTTTTCTATCTTCCCCGCTTCAGCCCATGAAATATTGAGCTTCAAATGTGTTGTTAACATTGTGTAAAAAAGTTGCTCACAGCTGTTCTAGGAACACATTGTGAAATCGCGTATATCTTTTCTTCTACACATAGGAATGTATTGTGCTTTGCTTAACACACTATTCTACAGTCAAGAGGAGAGAATTCATCAAGTTTAATAAGCAAAAACTCTGTATAAGTCGAATTTCAGCATTTTTGTGTGACCGGGAAAACCACAGTCACAAGTCGAGATGCAGTTCCATAGAAACTTGCCGTTTTACCGCTGAACCTAAAAATGGGTAGAAAGTACTTTTTCTCCCTTCCTGTTAATGCCACAGACTTCGCCTTTACAGGGCACACGTTTTCTATCTTCCCCGCTTCAGCCCATGAAATATTGAGCTTCAAATGTGTTGTTAACATTGTGTAAAAAAGTTGCTCACAGCTGTTCTAGGAACACATTGTGAAATCGCGTATATCTTTGCTTCTACACATAGGAATGTATTGTGCTTTGCTTTACACACTATTCTACAGTCAAGAGGAGAGAATTCATCAAGTTTAATAAGCAAAAACACTGTATTTGTCGAATTTCAGCATTTTTGTGTGACCGGGAAAACCACAGTCACAAGCCGAGATGCAGTTCCATAGAAACTTGCCATTTTACCTCTGAACCTAAAAATGGGTAGAAAGTACTTTTTCTCCCTTCCTGTTAATGCCACAGACTTCGCCTTTACAGGGCACACGTTTTCTATCTTCCCCGCTTCAGCCCATGAAATATTGAGCTTCAAATCTGTTGTTAACGTGGTGTATAAAGTTGCTCACAGCTGTTCTAGGAACACATTGTGAAATCGCGTATATCTTTTCTTCTACACATAGGAATGTATTGTGCTTTGCTTTACACACTATTCTACAGTCAAGAGGAGAGAATTCATCAAGTTTAATAAGCAAAAACTCTGTATAAGTCGAATTTCAGCATTTTTGTGTGACCGGGAAAACCACAGTCACAAGCCGAGATACAGTTCCATAGAAACTTGCCGTTTTACCGCTGAACCTAAAAATGGGTAGAAAGTACTTTTTCTCCCTTCCTGTTAATGCCACAGACTTCGCCTTTACAGGGCACACGTTTTCTATCTTCCCCGCTTCAGCCCATGAAATATTGAGCTTCAAATGTGTTGTTAACATTGTGTAAAAAAGTTGCTCACAGCTGTTCTAGGAACACATTGTGAAATCGCGTATATCTTTTCTTCTACACATAGGAATGTATTGTGCTTTGCTTTACACACTATTCTACAGTCAAGAGGAGAGAATTCATCAAGTTTAATAAGCAAAAACACTGTATAAGTCGAATTTCAGCATTTTTGTGTGACCGGGAAAACCACAGTCACAAGCCGAGATGCAGTTCCATAGAAACTTGCCATTTTACCGCTGAACCTAAAAATGTCTAGAAAGTACTTTTTCTCCCTTCCTGTTAATGCCACAGACTTCGCCTTTACAGGGCACACGTTTTCTATCTTCCCCGCTTCAGCCCATGAAATATTGAGCTTCAAATGTGTTGTTAACGTGGTGTAAAAAAGTTGCTCACAGCTGTTCTAGGAACACATTGTGAAATCGCGTATATCTTTGCTTCTACACATAGCAATGTATTGTGCTTTGCTTTACACACTATTCTACAGTCAAGAGGAGAGAATTCATCAAGTTTAATAAGCAAAAACACTGTATAAGTCGAATTTCAGCATTTTTGTGTGACCGGGAAAACCACAGTCACAAGCCGAGATGCAGTTCCATAGAAACTTGCCATTTTACCGCTGAACCTAAAAATGGGTAGAAAGTACTTTTTCTCCCTTCCTGTTAATGCCACAGACTTCGCCTTTACAGGGCACACGTTTTCTATCTTCCCCGCTTCAGCCCATGAAATATTGAGCTTCAAATGTGTTGTTAACGTGGTGTAAAAAAGTTGCTCACAGCTGTTCTAGGAACACATTGTGAAATCGCGTATATCTTTGCTTCTACACATACCAATGTATTGTGCTTTGCTTTACACACTATTCTACAGTCAAGAGGAGAGAATTCATCAAGTTTAATAAGCAAAAACACTGTATAAGTCGAATTTCAGCATTTTTGTGTGACCGGGAAAACCACAGTCACAAGCCGAGATGCAGTTCCATAGAAACTTGCCATTTTACCGCTGAACCTAAAAATGGGTAGAAAGTACTTTTTCTCCCTTCCTATTAATGCCACAGACTTCGCCTTTACAGGGCACACGTTTTCTATCTTCCCCGCTTCAGCCCATGAAATATTGAGCTTCAAATGTGTTGTTAACATTGTGTAAAAAAGTTGCTCACAGCTGTTCTAGGAACACATTGTGAAATCGCGTATATCTTTGCTTCTACACATAGGAATGTATTGTGCTTTGCTTTACACACTATTCTACAGTCAAGAGGAGAGAATTCATCAAGTTTAATAAGCAAAAACACTGTATAAGTCGAATTTCAGCATTTTTGTGTGACCGGGAAAACCACAGTCACAAGACGAGATGCAGTTCCATAGAAACTTGCCATTTTACCGCTGAACCTAAAAATGGGTAGAAAGTACTTTTTCTCCCTTCCTGTTAATGCCACAGACTTCGCCTTTACAGGTCACACGTTTTCTATCTTCCCCGCTTCAGCCCATGAAATATTGAGCTTCAAATCTGTTGTTAACGTGGTGTAAAAAAGTTGCTCACAGCTGTTCTAGGAACACATTGTGAAATCGCGTATATCTTTGCTTCTACACATAGCAATGTATTGTGCTTTGCTTTACACACTATTCTACAGTCAAGAGGAGAGAATTCATCAAGTTTAATAAGCAAAAACACTGTATAAGTCGAATTTCAGCATTTTTGTGTGACCGGGAAAACCACAGTCACAAGCCGAGATGCAGTTCCATAGAAACTTGCCATTTTACCGCTGAACCTAAAAATGGGTAGAAAGAAGTTTTCTCCCTTCCTGTTAATGCCACAGACTTCGCCTTTACAGGGCACACGTTTTCTATCTTCCCCGCTTCAGCCCATGAAATATTGAGCTTCAAATGTGTTGTTAACGTTGTGTAAAAAAGTTGCTCACAGCTGTTCTAGGAACACATTGTGAAATCGCGTATATCTTTTCTTCTACACATAGGAATGTATTGTGCTTTGCTTTACACACTATTCTACAGTCAAGAGGAGAGAATTCATCAAGTTTAATAAGCAAAAACTCTGTATAAGTCGAATTTCAGCATTTTTGTGTGACCGGGAAAACCACAGTCACAAGCCGAGATGCAGTTCCATAGAAACTTGCCGTTTTACCGCTGAACCTAAAAATGGGTAGAAAGTACTTTTTCTCCCTTCCTATTAATGCCACAGACTTCGCCTTTACAGGGCACACGTTTTCTATCTTCCCCGCTTCAGCCCATGAAATATTGAGCTTCAAATGTGTTGTTAACATTGTGTAAAAAAGTTGCTCACAGCTGTTCTAGGAACACATTGTGAAATCGCGTATATCTTTGCTTCTACACATAGGAATGTATTGTGCTTTGCTTTACACACTATTCTACAGTCAAGAGGAGAGAATTCATCAAGTTTAATAAGCAAAAACACTGTATAAGTCGAATTTCAGCATTTTTGTGTGACCGGGAAAACCACAGTCACAAGCCGAGATGCAGTTCCATAGAAACTTGCCATTTTACCGCTGAACCTAAAAATGGGTAGAAAGTACTTTTTCTCCCTTCCTGTTAATGCCACAGACTTCGCCTTTACAGGGCACACGTTTTCTATCTTCCCCGCTTCAGCCCATGAAATATTGAGCTTCAAATCTGTTGTTAACGTGGTGTAAAAAATTTGCTCACAGCTGTTCTAGGAACACATTGTGAAATCGCGTATATCTTTGCTTCTACACATAGCAATGTATTGTGCTTTGCTTTACACACTATTCTACAGTCAAGAGGAGAGAATTCATCAAGTTTAATAAGCAAAAACACTGTATAAGTCAATTTTCAGCATTATTGTGTTTGGGAAAACCACAGTCACAAGCCGAGATGCAGTTCCATAGAAACTTGCCATTTTACCGCTGAACCTAAAAATGGGTAGAAAGAAGTTTTCTCCCTTCCTGTTAATGCCACAGACTTCGCCTTTACAGGGCACACGTTTTCTATCTTCCCCGCTTCAGCCCATGAAATATTGAGCTTCAAATGTGTTGTTAACGTTGTGTAAAAAAGTTGCTCACAGCTGTTCTAGGAACACATTGTGAAATCGCGTATATCTTTTCTTCTACACATAGGAATGTATTGTGCTTTGCTTTACACACTATTCTACAGTCAAGAGGAGAGAATTCATCAAGTTTAATAAGCAAAAACTCTGTATAACTTGAATTTCAGCATTTTTGTGTGACCGGGAAAACCACAGTCACAAGCCGAGATGCAGTTCCATAGAAACTTGCCGTTTTACCGCTGAACCTAAAAATGGGTAGAAAGTACTTTTTCTCCCTTCCTATTAATGCCACAGACTTCGCCTTTACAGGGCACACGTTTTCTATCTTCCCCGCTTCAGCCCATGAAATATTGAGCTTCAAATGTGTTGTTAACATTGTGTAAAAAAGTTGCTCACAGCTGTTCTAGGAACACATTGTGAAATCGCGTATATCTTTGCTTCTACACATAGGAATGTATTGTGCTTTGCTTTACACACTATTCTACAGTCAAGAGGAGAGAATTCATCAAGTTTAATAAGCAAAAACACTGTATAAGTCGAATTTCAGCATTTTTGTGTGACCGGGAAAACCACAGTCACAAGCCGAGATGCAGTTCCATAGAAACTTGCCATTTTACCGCTGAACCTAAAAATGGGTAGAAAGTACTTTTTCTCCCTTCCTGTTAATGCCACAGACTTCGCCTTTACAGGGCACACGTTTTCTATCTTCCCCGCTTCAGCCCATGAAATATTGAGCTTCAAATCTGTTGTTAACGTGGTGTAAAAAATTTGCTCACAGCTGTTCTAGGAACACATTGTGAAATCGCGTATATCTTTGCTTCTACACATAGCAATGTATTGTGCTTTGCTTTACACACTATTCAACAGTCAAGAGGAGAGAATTCATCAAGTTTAATAAGCAAAAACACTGTATAAGTCAATTTTCAGCATTATTGTGTTTGGGAAAACCACAGTCACAAGCCGAGATGCAGTTCCATAGAAACTTGCCATTTTACCGCTGAACCTAAAAATGGGTAGAAAGTACTTTTTCTCCCTTCCTGTTAATGCCACAGACTTCGCCTTTACAGGGCACACGTTTTCTATCTTCCCCGCTTCAGCCCATGAAATATTGAGCTTCAAATCTGTTGTTAACGTGGTGTAAAAAAGTTGCTTACAGCTGTTCTAGGAACACATTGTGAAATCGCGTATATCTTTTCTTCTACACATAGGAATGTATTGTGCTTTGCTTTACACACCATTCTACAGTCAAGAGGAGAGAATTCATCAAGTTTAATAAGCAAAAACTCTGTATAAGTCGAATTTCAGCATTTTTGTGTGACCGGGAAAACCACAGTCACAAGCCGAGATGCAGTTCCATAGAAACTTGCCGTTTTACCGCTGAACCTAAAAATGGGTAGAAAGTACTTTTTCTCCCTTCCTGTTAATGCCACAGACTTCGCCTTTACAGGGCACACGTTTTCTATCTTCCCCGCTTCAGCCCATGAAATATTGAGCTTCAAATGTGTTGTTAACATTGTGTAAAAAAGTTGCTCACAGCTGTTCTAGGAACACATTGTGAAATCGCGTATATCTTTGCTTCTACACATAGGAATGTATTGTGCTTTGCTTTACACACTATTCTACAGTCAAGAGGAGAGAATTCATCAAGTTTAATAAGCACAAACACTGTATAAGTCGAATTTCAGCATTTTTGTGTGACCGGGAAAACCACAGTCACAAGCCGAGATGCAGTTCCATAGAAACTTGCCATTTTACCGCTGAACCTAAAAATGGGTAGAAAGTACTTTTTCTCCCTTCCTGTTAATGCCACAGACTTGGCCTTTACAGGGCACACGTTTTCTATCTTCCCCGCTTCAGCCCATGAAATATTGAGCTTCAAATGTGTTGTTAACATTGTGTAAAAAAGTTGCTCACAGCTGTTCTAGGAACACATTGTGAAATCGCGTATATCTTTTCTTCTACACATAGGAATGTATTGTGCTTTGCTTAACACACTATTCTACAGTCAAGAGGAGAGAATTCATGAAGTTTAATAAGCAAAAACACTGTATAAGTCGAATTTCAGCATTTTTGTGTGACCGGGAAAACCACAGTCACAAGCCGAGATGCAGTTCCATAGAAACTTGCCATTTTACCGCTGAACCTAAAAATGGGAAAAAGTACTTTTTCTCCCTTCCTGTTAATGCCACAGACTTCGCCTTTACAGGGCACACGTTTTCTATCTTCCCCGCTTCAGCCCATGAAATATTGAGCTTCAAATGTGTTGTTAACTTTGTGTAAAAAAGTTGCTGAAAATGAACGTGCGCGTCTTTCACTCTTCCCGAGGGACTTAGAAGAATTTTGTGATATTTTTTATTAAAATGGTGTATAAGGGTATATATATATAAATATATTTTATGCACTGTATATGAGCTGGCGATTTCTAAGTCTGTGGTTCCGAGAGGGGGTAACCAGGCTCACTAATAAAGGTCAAGCCACTTGCCTGCCAGAATGCCCTGCTTCAGCACAGACCAGAAAGGCATTGTGATAAGCGTATCCCCGGTATAGTCAGGGGTTAATGGGAGTCGTCCCCGTCCCCCCAGTATACGGCCAGAACCATGGACCCGTTACTTGTGGTTCGGACTGTCTCCAACCAGCCATAATGTTGTGAGTGAAATTATGTCTAGGTCCAGCTTTGGTACATTAGAAGCAACTCTGAAACTTAACCTAAGCGTTTTTCGAAGCTACTTTTTGGCTAACTTCTTATAGGAAGGTCTAGGAGCTCTGAAAATGAACGTACGCGTCTTTCACTCTTCCCGAGGGACTTAGAAGAATTTTGTGATATTTTTTATTAAAATGGTGTATAAGGGTATATATATAAATATATTTTATGCACTGTATATGAGCTGGCGATTTCTAAGTCTGTGGTTCCGAGAGGGGGTAACCAGGCTCACTAATAAAGGTCAAGCCACTTGGCTGCCAGAATGCCCTGCTTCAGCACAGACCAGAAAGGCATTGTGATAAGCGTATCCCCGGTATAGTCAGGGGTTAATGGGAGTCGTCCCCGTCCCCCCAGTATACGGCCAGAACCATGGACCCGGTACTTGTGGTTCGGACCCTCTCCAACCAGCCATAATGTTGTGAGAGTGAAATTATGTCTAAGTCCAGCTTTGGTACATTAGAAGCAACTCTGAAACTTAACCTAAGCGTTTTTCGAAGCTACTTTTTAGCTAACTTCTTATAGGAAGGGATAAGGATGGTATTATTACATAGCACTGACAGTGACGGCGGCGTTGTACATACAGGGATAAGGATAGTATTACATAGCACTGACAGTGACGGCGGGGCTGTACATACAGGGATAAGAATAGTATTATTGCACAGCACTGACAGTGACGGCGGCGCTGCACATACAGGGTTAAGGATAGCATTATTACATAGCACTGACAGTGACGGCGGCGCTGTACATACAGGGATAAGGATAGGATATATAAGACAGTACTGACAGTGACGGCGGCACTTATCCCTGTATGTACAGCGCCGCCGTCACTGTCAGTGCTATGTAATAATACTATCCTTATCCCTGTATGTACAGCGCCGCCATCACTGTCAGTGAGTAGAAAGTACTTTTCTCCACCCCTGTTATTGCCACAGACTTGCCCTTTACAGGGCGCCGCCGTCACTGTCAGTGCTATGTAATACAATCCTTATCCCTGTATCTACAGCGCCGCCGTCACATTCACTGCTATGTAATAATACTATCCTTATCCCTGTATGGACAGTGCCGCCGTCACTGTCACTGCTTTGCAATAATACTATCCTTATCTCTGTATGTACAGCGCCGCCGTCACTGTCAGTGCTATGTAATAATACTATTCTTATCCCTGTATGTACAACGCCGCCATTACTGTCAGTGCTATGTAATTGTACATACAGGGATAAGGATAGTATTACATAGCAATGACAGTGACAGCGCACTGTACATACAGGGATAAGGATATTATTATTACATAGCACTGACAGTGACGGCGGCGCTGTACATACAGGGATAAGGATAGTATTATTACATAGCACTGACAGTGACGGCGGCGCTGTACATACAGGGATAAGGATAGTATTATTACATAGCACTGACAGTGACGTGGCGCTGTACATACAGGGATAAGGATAGTATTATTACATAGCACTGACAGTGATGGTGGAACTGTTCATAACGGGATAAGGATAGTATTATTACATAGCACTGACAGTGACGGCGGCGCTGTACACACAGGGATAAGGATAGTATTACATAGCACTGACAGTGACGTGGCGCTGTACATACAGGGATAAGGATAGTATTACATAGCACTGACAGTGACGGCGACGCTGTACATACAGGGATAAGGATAGTATTACACAGCACTGACAGTGACGGCGGCGCTGTACATACAGGGATAAGGATAGTATTACATAGCACTGACAGTGACGGCGGCGCTGTACATACAGGGATAAGGATATTATTATTACATAGCACTGACAGTGACGATGGCGCTGTACATACAGGGATAAGGATAGTATTATTACATAGCAGTGACAGTGACGGTGGCGCTGTACATACAGGGATAAGGATAGTATTACATAGAACTGACAGTGACGGCGGCGCTGTACATACAGGGATAAGGATAGTATTACATAGCACTGACAGTGAGGGCGGTGCTGTACATACAGGGATAAGGATAGTAATACACAGCACTGACAGTGACGGCGGCGCTGTACATACAGGGATAAGGATAGTATTACATAGCACTGACAGTGACGGCGGCGCTGTACACAAAGGGATAAGGATATTATTATTGCATAGCACTGACGGGCATTTACACTGCGCATCTCATTACAGGGGCATTTACACTGCGCATCTCATTACAGGGCATTTACACTGCGCATCTCATTACGGGGCATTTACACTGCGCATCTCATTACAGGGGCATTTACACTGTGCATCTCATTACGGGGCATTTACACTGCGCATCTCATTACAGGGCATTTACACTGCGCATCTCATTACGCAGCATTTACACTGCGCATCTCATTAAAGGGGCATTTACACTGCGCATCTCATTACGGGGCATTTACACTGCGCTTCTCATTACAGGGGCATTTACACTGCGCATCTCATTACAGGGGCATTTACACTGCGCATGTCATTACAGGGGCATTTACAATGCGCATCTCATTACAGGGGCATTTACACTGTGCATCTCATTACGGGGCATTTACACTGCGCATCTCATTACAGGGCATTTACACTGTGCATCTCATTAAGGGGCATTTACACTGGGCATCCCATTACGGGGCATTTACACTGCGCATCTCATTACAGTGGCATTTACATTGCGCATCTCATTACAGGGGCCTTTACACGGCGCATCTCATTACAGGGGCCTTTACACGGCGCATCTCATTACATAGGCCGTTACACGGCGCATCTCATTACAGGGGCCTTTACACTGCGCATCTCATTACAGGGGCCTTTACACTGCGCATCTAATTACAAGGGCCTTTACACTGCGCATCTCATTACAGGGGCATTTACACTGTGCATCTCATTACGGGGCATTTACACTGCGCATCTCATTACAGGGCATTTACACTGCGCATCTCATTACGGGGCATTTACACTGCGCATCTCATTAAAGGGGCATTTACACTGCGCATCTCATTACGGGGCATTTACACTGCGCATCTCATTACAGGGGCATTTACACTGCGCATGTCATTACAGGGGCATTTACAATGCGCATCTCATTACAGGGCATTTACACTGTGCATCTCATTAAGGGGCATTTACACTGGGCATCCCATTACGGGGCATCTACACTGCGCATCTCATTACAGTGGCATTTACATTGCGCATCTCATTACAGGGGCCTTTACACGGCGCATCTCATTACAGGGGCCTTTACACGGCGCATCTCATTACATAGGCCGTTACACGGCGCATCTCATTACAGGGGCCTTTACACTGCGCATCTCATTACAGGGGCCTTTAAACTGCGCATCTAATTACAAGGGCCTTTACACTGCGCATCTCATTACAGGGGCATTTACACTGCGCATCTCATTACAGGGGCATCTACACTGCGCATCTCATTACAGGGGCAATTACACGGCGCATCTCATTACAGGGGCATTTACACGGCGCAACTCATTACAAGGGCCTTTACACGGCGCATATCATTACAGGGGCCTTTACACTGCGCATCTCATTACAGGGGCCTTTACACTGCGCATCTCATTACAGGGGCCTTTACACTGCGCATCTCATTACAGGGGCCTTTACACTGCGCATCTCATTACAGGGGCATTTACACTGCGCATCTCATTACAGGGGCATTTACACTTGGCATCTCATTACAGGGGCATTTACACTGGGCATCTCATTACAGGGGGCATTTACACTGCACATCTCATTAAGGGGCATTTACACTGCGCATCTCATTAAGGGGCATTTACACTGCGCATCTCATTACGGGGCATTTACACTGCGCATCTCATTACAGGGGCATTTACACTGCGCATCTCATTACAGGGGCCTTTACACTGCGCATCTCATTATGGGGCCTTTACACTGCGCATCTCATTACAGGGGCCTTTACACTGCGCATCTCATTACTGGGCATTTACACTGCGCATCTCATTACAGGGGCATTTACACTGCGCATCTCATTACAGGGGCATTTACACTGCGCATCTCATTACAGGGACATTTACACTGCGCATCTCATTACAGGGGCATTTACACTGCGCATCTCATTAAAGGGGCCTTTACACTGCGCATCTCATTACGGGGCTTTTACACTGCGCATCTCATTAAAGGGGCCTTTACACTGCGCATCTCATTACAGGGGCTTTTGCACTGCGCATCTCATTACAGGGGCCTTTACACTGCGCATCTCATTACGGGGCATTTACACTGCGCATCTCATTACAGGGGCATTTACACTGCGCATCTCATTACAGGGGCATTTACACTGGGCATCTCATTACAGGGGCATTTACACTGCGCATCTCATTACAGGGGCATTTACATGGCGCATCTCATTACAGGGGCCTTTCCACTGCGCATCTCATTACAGGGGCCTTTACACTGCGCATCTCATTACAGGGGCCTCTACACTGCGCATCTCATTACGGGGCCTCTACACTGCGCATCTCATTACAGGGGCATTTACACTGCGCATCTCATTAAAGGGGCATTTACACTGCGCATCTCATTACAGGGGCATATACACTGCGCATCTCATTACAGGGGCATTTACACTGCACATCTCATTACAGGGGCATTTACACTGCGCATCTCATTACAGGGGCATTTACACTGCGCATCTCATTACAGGGGCATTTAGACTGCGCATCTCATTACGGGGCATTTACACTGTGCATCTCATTAAGGGGCATTTACACTGGGCATCTCATTACGGTGCATTTACACTGCGCATCTCATTACAGGGGCATTTATACTGCGCATCTCATTACAGGGGCCTTTACACCCCTGTAATGAGATGCGCAATGTAAATGCCACTGTAATGAGATGCGCAGTGTAAATGCCCCGTAATGGGATGCCCAGTGTAAATGCCCCTTAATGAGATGCACAGTGTAAATGCCCTGTAATGAGATGCGCAGTGTAAATGCCCCGTAATGAGATGCACAGTGTAAATGCCCCTGTAATGAGATGCGCATTGTAAATGCCCCTGTAATGACATGCGCAGTGTAAATGCCCCTGTAATGAGATGCGCAGTGTAAATGCCCCTGTAATGAGAAGCGCAGTGTAAATGCCCCGTAATGAGATGCACAGTGTAAATGCCCCTTTAATGAGATGCGCAGTGTAAATGCTGCGTAATCAGATGCGCAGTGTAAATGCCCTGTAATGAGATGCGCAGTGTAAATGCCCCGTAATGAGATGCACAGTGTAAATGCCCCTGTAATGAGATGCGCAGTGTAAATGCCCCGTAATGAGATGCGCAGTGTAAATGCCCTGTAATGAGATGCGCAGTGTAAATGCCCCTGTAATGAGATGCGCAGTGTAAATGCCCGTCAGTGCTATGCAATAATAATATCCTTATCCCTTTGTGTACAGCGCCGCCGTCACTGTCAGTGCTATGTAATACTATCCTTATCCCTGTATGTACAGCGCCGCCGTCACTGTCAGTGCTGTGTATTACTATCCTTATCCCTGTATGTACAGCACCGCCCTCACTGTCAGTGCTATGTAATACTATCCTTATCCCTGTATGTACAGCGCCGCCGTCACTGTCAGTTCTATGTAATACTATCCTTATCCCTGTATGTACAGCGCCACCGTCACTGTCACTGCTATGTAATAATACTATCCTTATCCCTGTATGTACAGCGCCATCGTCACTGTCAGTGCTATGTAATAATAATATCCTTATCCCTGTATGTACAGCGCCGCCGTCACTGTCAGTGCTATGTAATACTATCCTTATCCCTGTATGTACAGCGCCGCCGTCACTGTCAGTGCTGTGTAATACTATCCTTATCCCTGTATGTACAGCGTCGCCGTCACTGTCAGTGCTATGTAATACTATCCTTATCCCTGTATGTACAGCGCCACGTCACTGTCAGTGCTATGTAATACTATCCTTATCCCTGTGTGTACAGCGCCGCCGTCACTGTCAGTGCTATGTAATAATACTATCCTTATCCCGTTATGTACAGTTCCACCATCACTGTCAGTGCTATGTAATAATACTATCCTTATCCCTGTATGTACAGCGCCACGTCACTGTCAGTGCTATGTAATAATACTATCCTTATCCCTGTATGTACAGCGCCGCCGTCACTGTCAGTGCTATGTAATAATACTATCCTTATCCCTGTATGTACAGCGCCGCCGTCACTGTAAGTGCTATGTAATAATAATATCCTTATCCCTGTATGTACAGTGCGCTGTCACTGTCATTGCTATGTAATACTATCCTTATCCCTGTATGTACAATTACATAGCACTGACAGTAATGGCGGCGTTGTACATACAGGGATAAGAATAGTATTATTACATAGCACTGACAGTGACGGCGGCGCTGTACATACAGAGATAAGGATAGTATTATTGCAAAGCAGTGACAGTGACGGCGGCACTGTCCATACAGGGATAAGGATAGTATTATTACATAGCACTGACAGTGACGGCGGCGCTGTACACACAGGGATAAGGATAGTATTACATAGCACTTACAGTAAAGGCCCCTGTAATGAGATGCGCAGTGTAAATGCCCCTGTAATGAGATGCGCCGTGTAAAGGCCCCTGTAATGAGATGCGCCCTGTAAATGCCCCTGTAATGAGATGCGCCGTGTAAATGCCCCTGTAATGAGATGCGCAGTGTAAATGCCCCTGTAATGAGATGTGCAGTGTAAATGCCCCTGTAATGAGATGCGCAGTGTAAAGGCCCTTGTAATGAGATGCGCAGTGTAAAGGCCCCTGTAATGAGATGCGCCGTGTAAAGGCCCCTGTAATGAGATGCGCCATGTAAAGGCCCCTGTAATGAGATGTGCCGTGTAAAGGCCCCTGTAATGAGATGCGCCGTGTAAAGGCCCCTGTAATGAGATGCGCCGTGTAAAGGCCCCTGTAATGAGATGCGCAGTATAAATGCCCCTGTAATGAGATGCGCAGTGTAAATGCACCATAATGAGATGCCCAGTGTAAATGCCCCTTAATGAGATGCACAGTGTAAATGCCCCGTAATGAGATGCGCAGTCTAAATGCCCCTGTAATGAGATGCGCAGTGTAAATGCCCCTGTAATGAGATGCGCAGTGTAAATGCCCCTGTAATGAGATGTGCAGTGTAAATGCCCCTGTAATGAGATGCGCAGTGTATATGCCCCTGTAATGAGATGCGCAGTGTAAATGCCCCTTTAATGAGATGCGCAGTGTAAATGCCCCTGTAATGAGATGCGCAGTGTAGAGGCCCCGTAATGAGATGCGCAGTGTAGAGGCCCCTGTAATGAGATGCGCAGTGTAAAGGCCCCTGTAATGAGATGCGCAGTGGAAAGGCCCCTGTAATGAGATGCGCCATGTAAATGCCCCTGTAATGAGATGCGCAGTGTAAATGCCCCTGTAATGAGATGCCCAGTGTAAATGCCCCTGTAATGAGATGCGCAGTGTAAATGCCCCTGTAATGAGATGCGCAGTGTAAATGCCCCGTAATGAGATGCGCAGTGTAAAGGCCCCTGTAATGAGATGCGCAGTGCAAAAGCCCCGTAATGAGATGCGCAGTGTAAAGGCCCCTTTAATGAGATGCGCAGTGTAAAAGCCCCGTAATGAGATGCGCAGTGTAAAGGCCCCTTTAATGAGATGCGCAGTGTAAATGCCCCTGTAATGAGATGCGCAGTGTAAATGTCCCTGTAATGAGATGCGCAGTGTAAATGCCCCTGTAATGAGATGCGCAGTGTAAATGCCCCTGTAATGAGATGCGCAGTGTAAATGCCCAGTAATGAGATGCGCAGTGTAAAGGCCCCTGTAATGAGATGCGCAGTGTAAAGGCCCCATAATGAGATGCGCAGTGTAAAGGCCCCTGTAATGAGATGCGCAGTGTAAATGCCCCTGTAATGAGATGCGCAGTGTAAATGCCCCGTAATGAGATGCGCAGTGTAAATGCCCCTTAATGAGATGCGCAGTGTAAATGCCCCTTAATGAGATGTGCAGTGTAAATGCCCCCTGTAATGAGATGCCCAGTGTAAATGCCCCTGTAATGAGATGCCAAGTGTAAATGCCCCTGTAATGAGATGCGCAGTGTAAATGCCCCTGTAATGAGATGCGCAGTGTAAAGGCCCCTGTAATGAGATGCGCAGTGTAAAGGCCCCTGTAATGAGATGCGAAGTGTAAAGGCCCCTGTAATGAGATGCGCAGTGTAAAGGCCCCTGTAATGATATGCGCCGTGTAAAGGCCCTTGTAATGAGTTGCGCCGTGTAAATGCCCCTGTAATGAGATGCGCCGTGTAATTGCCCCTGTAATGAGATGCGCAGTGTAGATGCCCCTGTAATGAGATGCGCAGTGTAAATGCCCCTGTAATGAGATGCGCAGTGTAAAGGCCCTTGTAATTAGATGCGCAGTTTAAAGGCCCCTGTAATGAGATGCGCAGTGTAAAGGCCCCTGTAATGAGATGCGCCGTGTAACGGCCTATGTAATGAGATGCGCCGTGTAAAGGCCCCTGTAATGAGATGCGCCGTGTAAAGGCCCCTGTAATGAGATGCGCAATGTAAATGCCACTGTAATGAGATGCGCAGTGTAAATGCCCCGTAATGGGATGCCCAGTGTAAATGCCCCTTAATGAGATGCGCATTGTAAATGCCCCTGTAATGACATGCGCAGTGTAAATGCCCCTGTAATGAGATGCGCAGTGTAAATGCCCCGTAATGAGATGCGCAGTGTAAATGCCCCTTTAATGAGATGCGCAGTGTAAATGCCCCGTAATGAGATGCGCAGTGTAAATGCCCTGTAATGAGATGCGCAGTGTAAATGCCCCGTAATGAGATGCACAGTGTAAATGCCCCTGTAATGAGATGCGCAGTGTAAAGGCCCTTGTAATTAGATGCGCAGTGTAAAGGCCCCTGTAATGAGATGCGCAGTGTAAAGGCCCCTGTAATGAGATGCGCCGTGTAACGGCCTATGTAATGAGATGCGCCGTGTAAAGGCCCCTGTAATGAGATGCGCCGTGTAAAGGCCCCTGTAATGAGATGCGCAATGTAAATGCCACTGTAATGAGATGCGCAGTGTAAATGCCCCGTAATGGGATGCCCAGTGTAAATGCCCCTTAATGAGATGCACAGTGTAAATGCCCTGTAATGAGATGCGCAGTGTAAATGCCCCGTAATGAGATGCACAGTGTAAATGCCCCTGTAATGAGATGCGCATTGTAAATGCCCCTGTAATGACATGCGCAGTGTAAATACCCCTGTAATGAGATGCGCAGTGTAAATGCCCCTGTAATGAGAAGCGCAGTGTAAATGCCCCGTAATGAGATGCGCAGTGTAAATGCCCCTTTAATGAGATGCGCAGTGTAAATGCTGCGTAATGAGATGCGCAGTGTAAATGCCCTGTAATGAGATGCGCAGTGTAAATGCCCCGTAATGAGATGCACAGTGTAAATGCCCCTGTAATGAGATGCGCAGTGTAAATGCCCCGTAATGAGATGCGCAGTGTAAATGCCCTGTAATGAGATGCGCAGTGTAAATGCCCCTGTAATGAGAAGCGCAGTGTAAATGCCCGTCAGTGCTATGCAATAATAATATCCTTATCCCTTTGTGTACAGCGCCGCCGTCACTGTCAGTGCTATGTAATACTATCCTTATCCCTGTATGTACAGCGCCGCCGTCACTGTCAGTGCTGTGTATTACTATCCTTATCCCTGTATGTACAGCACCGCCCTCACTGTCAGTGCTATGTAATACTATCCTTATCCCTGTATGTACAGCGCCGCCGTTACTGTCAGTTCTATGTAATACTATCCTTATCCCTGTATGTACAGCGCCACCGTCACTGTCACTGCTATGTAATAATACTATCCTTATCCCTGTATGTACAGCGCCATCGTCACTGTCAGTGCTATGTAATAATAATATCCTTATCCCTGTATGTACAGCGCCGCCGTCACTGTCAGTGCTATGTAATACTATCCTTATCCCTGTATGTACAGCGCCGCCGTCACTGTCAGTGCTGTGTAATACTATCCTTATCCCTGTATGTACAGCGTCGCCGTCACTGTCAGTGCTATGTAATACTATCCTTATCCCTGTATGTACAGCGCCACGTCACTGTCAGTGCTATGTAATACTATCCTTATCCCTGTGTGTACAGCGCCGCCGTCACTGTCAGTGCTATGTAATAATACTATCCTTATCCCGTTATGTACAGTTCCACCATCACTGTCAGTGCTATGTAATAATACTATCCTTATCCCTGTATGTACAGCGCCACGTCACTGTCAGTGCTATGTAATAATACTATCCTTATCCCTGTATGTACAGCGCCGCCGTCACTGTCAGTGCTATGTAATAATACTATCCTTATCCCTGTATGTACAGCGCCGCCGTCACTGTCAGTGCTATGTAATAATAATATCCTTATCCCTGTATGTACAGTGCGCTGTCACTGTCATTGCTATGTAATACTATCCTTATCCCTGTATGTACAATTACATAGCACTGACAGTACATAGCGGCGTTGTACATACAGGGATAAGAATAGTATTATTACATAGCACTGACAGTGACGGCGGCGCTGTACATACAGAGATAAGGATAGTATTATTGCAAAGCAGTGACAGTGACGGCGGCACTGTCCATACAGGGATAAGGATAGTATTATTACATAGCAGTGAATGTGACGGCGGCGCTGTAGATACAGGGATAAGGATTGTATTACATAGCACTGACAGTGACGGCGGCGCCCTGTAAAGGGCAAGTCTGTGGCAATAACAGGGGTGGAGAAAAGTACTTTCTACTCACTGACAGTGATGGCGGCGCTGTACATACAGGGATAAGGATAGTATTATTACATAGCACTGACAGTGACGGCGGCGCTGTACATACAGGGATAAGTGCCGCCGTCACTGTCAGTACTGTCTTATATATCCTATCCTTATCCCTGTATGTACAGCGCCGCCGTCACTGTCAGTGCTATGTAATAATGCTATCCTTAACCCTGTATGTGCAGCGCCGCCGTCACTGTCAGTGCTGTGCAATAATACTATTCTTATCCCTGTATGTACAGCCCCGCCGTCACTGTCAGTGCTATGTAATACTATCCTTATCCCTGTATGTACAACGCCGCCGTCACTGTCAGTGCTATGTAATAATACCATCCTTATCCCTTCCTATAAGAAGTTAGCTAAAAAGTAGCTTCGAAAAACGCTTAGGTTAAGTTTCAGAGTTGCTTCTAATGTACCAAAGCTGGACTTAGACATAATTTCACTCTCACAACATTATGGCTGGTTAGAGAGGGTCCGAACCACAAGTACCGGGTCCATGGTTCTGGCCGTATACTGGGGGGACGGGGACGACTCCCATTAACCCCTGACTATACCGGGGATACGCTTATCACAATGCCTTTCTGGTCTGTGCTGAAGCAGGGCATTCTGGCAGCCAAGTGGCTTGACCTTTATTAGTGAGCCTGGTTACCCCCTCTCGGAACCACAGACTTAGAAATCGCCAGCTCATATACAGTGCATAAAATATAATTATATATATACCCTTATACACCATTTTAATAAAAAATATCACAAAATTCTTCTAAGTCCTTCGGAAAGAGTGAAAGACGCGCACGTTCATTTTCAGAGCTCCTAGACCTTCCTATAAGAAGTTAGCCAAAAAGTAGCTTCGAAAAACGCTTAGGTTAAGTTTCAGAGTTGCTTCTAATGTACCAAAGCTGGACTTAGACATAATTTCACTCTCACAACATTATGGCTGGTTGGAGAGAGTCCGAACCACAAGTACCGGGTCCATGGTTCTGGCCGTATACTGGGGGGACGGGGACGACTCCCATTAACCCCTGACTATACCGGGGATACGTTTATCCAATGCCTTTCTGGTCTGTGCTGAAGCAGGGCATTCTGGCAGCCAAGTGGCTTGACCTTTATTAGTGAGCCTGGTTACCCCCTCTCGGAACCACAGACTTAGAAATCGCCAGCTCATATACAGTGCATAAAATATATTTATAAATATACCCTTATACACCATTTTAATAAAAAATATCACAAAATTCTTTTAAGTCCTTCGGAAAGAGTGAAAGACGCGCACGTTCA
Organism: Ascaphus truei; assembly: GCF_040206685.1. Classification (NCBI taxonomy): domain Eukaryota; kingdom Metazoa; phylum Chordata; class Amphibia; order Anura; family Ascaphidae; genus Ascaphus; species Ascaphus truei. Next base: position 317,347 of record NW_027456257.1, on the reverse strand, counting down.
TTTTCAGAGCTCCTAGACCTTCCTATAAGAAGTTAGCCAAAAAGTAGCTTCGAAAAACGCTTAGGTTAAGTTTCAGAGTTGCTTCTAATGTACCAAAGCTGGACTTAGACATAATTTCACTCTCACAACATTATGGCTGGTTGGAGAGAGTCCGAACCACAAGTACCGGGTCCATGGTTCTGGCCGTATACTGGGGGGACGGGGACGACTCCCATTAACCCCTGACTATACCGGGGATACGCTTATCACAATGCCTTTCTGGTCTGTGCTGAAGCAGGGCATTCTGGCAGCCAAGTGGCTTGACCTTTATTAGTGAGCCTGGTTACCCCCTCTCGGAACCACAGACTTAGAAATCGCCAGCTCATATACAGTGCATAAAATATATTTATATATATACCCTTATACACCATTTTAATAAAAAATATCACAAAATTCTTCTAAGTCCCTCGGGAAGAGTGAAAGACGCGTACGTTCATTTTCAGAGCTCCTAGACCTTCCTATAAGAAGTTAGCCAAAAAGTAGCTTCGAAAAACGCTTAGGTTAAGTTTCAGAGTTGCTTCTAATGTACCAAAGCTGGACCTAGACATAATTTCACTCACAACATTATGGCTGGTTGGAGACAGTCCGAACCACAAGTAACGGGTCCATGGTTCTGGCCGTATACTGGGGGGACGGGGACGACTCCCATTAACCCCTGACTATACCGGGGATACGCTTATCACAATGCCTTTCTGGTCTGTGCTGAAGCAGGGCATTCTGGCAGCCAAGTGGCTTGACCTTTATTAGTGAGCCTGGTTACCCCCTCTCGGAACCACAGACTTAGAAATCGCCAGCTCATATACAGTGCATAAAATATATTTATATATATACCCTTATACACCATTTTAATAAAAAATATCACAAAATTCTTCTAAGTCCCTCGGGAAGAGTGAAAGACGCGCACGTTCATTTTCAGCAACTTTTTTACACAAAGTTAACAACACATTTGAAGCTCAATATTTCATGGGCTGAAGCGGGGAAGATAGAAAACGTGTGCCCTGTAAAGGCGAAGTCTGTGGCATTAACAGGAAGGGAGAAAAAGTACTTTTCCCCATTTTTAGGTTCAGCGGTAAAATGGCAAGTTTCTATGGAACTGCATCTCGACTTGTGACTGTGGTTTTCCCGGTCACACAAAAATGCTGAAATTCGACTTATACAGTGTTTTTGCTTATTAAACTTCATGAATTCTCTCCTCTTGACTGTAGAATAGTGTGTTAAGCAAAGCACAATACATTCCTATGTGTAGAAGAAAAGATATACGCGATTTCACAATGTGTTCCTAGAACAGCTGTGAGCAACTTTTTTACACAATGTTAACAACACATTTGAAGCTCAATATTTCATGGGCTGAAGCGGGGAAGATAGAAAACGTGTGCCCTGTAAAGGCCAAGTCTGTGGCATTAACAGGAAGGGAGAAAAAGTACTTTCTACCCATTTTTAGGTTCAGCGGTAAAATGGCAAGTTTCTATGGAACTGCATCTCGGCTTGTGACTGTGGTTTTCCCGGTCACACAAAAATGCTGAAATTCGACTTATACAGTGTTTGTGCTTATTAAACTTGATGAATTCTCTCCTCTTGACTGTAGAATAGTGTGTAAAGCAAAGCACAATACATTCCTATGTGTAGAAGCAAAGATATACGCGATTTCACAATGTGTTCCTAGAACAGCTGTGAGCAACTTTTTTACACAATGTTAACAACACATTTGAAGCTCAATATTTCATGGGCTGAAGCGGGGAAGATAGAAAACGTGTGCCCTGTAAAGGCGAAGTCTGTGGCATTAACAGGAAGGGAGAAAAAGTACTTTCTACCCATTTTTAGGTTCAGCGGTAAAACGGCAAGTTTCTATGGAACTGCATCTCGGCTTGTGACTGTGGTTTTCCCGGTCACACAAAAATGCTGAAATTCGACTTATACAGAGTTTTTGCTTATTAAACTTGATGAATTCTCTCCTCTTGACTGTAGAATGGTGTGTAAAGCAAAGCACAATACATTCCTATGTGTAGAAGAAAAGAGATACGCGATTTCACAATGTGTTCCTAGAACAGCTGTGAGCAACTTTTTTACACCACGTTAACAACAGATTTGAAGCTCAATATTTCATGGGCTGAAGCGGGGAAGATAGAAAACGTGTGCCCTGTAAAGGCGAAGTCTGTGGCATTAACAGGAAGGGAGAAAAAGTACTTTCTACCCATTTTTAGGTTCAGCGGTAAAATGGCAAGTTTCTATGGAACTGCATCTCGGCTTGTGACTGTGGTTTTCCCAAACACAATAATGCTGAAAATTGACTTATACAGTGTTTGTGCTTATTAAACTTGATGAATTCTCTCCTCTTGACTGTAGAATAGTGTGTAAAGCAAAGCACAATACATTCCTATGTGTAGAAGCAAAGATATACGCGATTTCACAATGTGTTCCTAGAACAGCTGTGAGCAACTTTTTTACACAATGTTAACAACACATTTGAAGCTCAATATTACATAGCACTTACAGTGACGGTGGCACTGTACATACAGGGATAAGGATAGTATTATTACATAGCACTGACAGTGACGGCGGCGCTGTACACACAGGGATAAGGATAGTATTACATAGCACTGACAGTGACGCGGCGCTGTACATACAGGGATAAGGATAGTATTACATAGCACTGACAGTGACGGCGGCGCTGTACATACAGGGATAAGGATATTATTATTGCATAGCACTGACAGTGACGGCGGCGCTGTACATACAGGGATAAGGAAAGTATCATTACATAGCAGTGACAGTGACGGAGGCGCTGTACACACAGGGATAAGGATAGTTTTACATAGCACTGACAGTGACGCGGTGCTGTACATACAGGGATAAGGATAGTATTACATAGCACTGACAGTGATGGCGACGCTGTACATACAGGGATAAGGATAGTATTACACAGCACTGACAGTGACGGCGGCGCTGTACATACAGGGATAAGGATAGTATTACTTAGCACTGACAGTGACGGCGGCGCTGTACATACAGGGATAAGGATATTATTATTACATAGCACTGACAGTGATGGCGGCACTGTACATACAGGGTTAAGGATAGTGTAATTACATAGCAGTGACAGTGACGGCGGCGCTGTACATACAGGGATAAGGATAGTATTACATAGAACTGACAGTGACGGCGGAGCTGTACATACAGGGATAAGGATAGTATTACATAGCACTGACAGTGACGGCGGCGCTGTACATACAGGGATAAGAATAGTATTATTACATAGCACTGACAGTGACCGCAGCGCTGTACATACAGGGATAAGGATAGTATTATTACATAGCACTGACAGTGACGGAGGCGCTGTACATACAGGGATAAGGATAATATTATTACATAGCACTGACAGTGACGGAGGCGCTGTACATACAGGGGGCGCTGTACATACAGGAATAAGGATAGTATTATTACATAGCACTGACAGTGACGGTGGCGCTGTACATACAGGGATAAGGATAGTATTATTACATAGCACTGACAGTGACGGTGGCACTGTACATACAGGGATAAGGATAGTATTATTACATAGCACTGACAGTGACGGCGGCGCTGTACACACAGGGATAAGGATAGTATTACATAGCACTGACAGTGACGCGGCGCTGTACATACAGGGATAAGGATAGTATTACATAGCACTGACAGTGACGGCGGCGCTGTACATACAGGGATAAGGATATTATTATTCGCATAGCACTGACAGTGACGGCGGCGCTGTACATACAAGGATAAGGATAGTATTATTACATAGCAGTGACAGTGACGGCGGCGCTGTACATACAGGGATAAGGATAGTATTACATAGAACTGACAGTGACGGCGGCGCTGTACATACAGGGGGCGCTGTACATACAGGAATAAGGATAGTATTATTACATAGCACTGACAGTGACGGTGGCGCTGTACATACAGGGATAAGGATAGTATTATTACATAGCACTGACAGTGACGGCGGCGCTGTACACACAGGGATAAGGATAGTATTACATAGCACTGACAGTGACGCGGCGCTGTACATACAGGGATAAGGATAGTATTACATAGCACTGACAGTGACGGCGGCGCTGTACATACAGGGATAAGGATATTATTATTGCATAGCACTGACAGTGACGGCGGCGCTGTACATACAGGGATAAGGAAAGTATCATTACATAGCAGTGACAGTGACGGAGGCGCTGTACACACAGGGATAAGGATAGTTTTACATAGCACTGACAGTGACGCGGTGCTGTACATACAGGGATAAGGATAGTATTACATAGCACTGACAGTGATGGCGACGCTGTACATACAGGGATAAGGATAGTATTACACAGCACTGACAGTGACGGCGGCGCTGTACATACAGGGATAAGGATAGTATTACTTAGCACTGACAGTGACGGCGGCGCTGTACATACAGGGATAAGGATATTATTATTACATAGCACTGACAGTGATGGCGGCACTGTACATACAGGGTTAAGGATAGTGTAATTACATAGCAGTGACAGTGACGGCGGCGCTGTACATACAGGGATAAGGATAGTATTACATAGAACTGACAGTGACGGCGGAGCTGTACATACAGGGATAAGGATAGTATTACATAGCACTGACAGTGACGGCGGCGCTGTACATACAGGGATAAGAATAGTATTATTACATAGCACTGACAGTGACCGCAGCGCTGTACATACAGGGATAAGGATAGTATTATTACATAGCACTGACAGTGACGGAGGCGCTGTACATACAGGGATAAGGATAATATTATTACATAGCACTGACAGTGACGGAGGCGCTGTACATACAGGGGGCGCTGTACATACAGGAATAAGGATAGTATTATTACATAGCACTGACAGTGACGGTGGCGCTGTACATACAGGGATAAGGATAGTATTATTACATAGCACTGACAGTGACGGTGGCACTGTACATACAGGGATAAGGATAGTATTATTACATAGCACTGACAGTGACGGCGGCGCTGTACACACAGGGATAAGGATAGTATTACATAGCACTGACAGTGACGCGGCGCTGTACATACAGGGATAAGGATAGTATTACATAGCACTGACAGTGACGGCGGCGCTGTACATACAGGGATAAGGATATTATTATTCGCATAGCACTGACAGTGACGGCGGCGCTGTACATACAAGGATAAGGATAGTATTATTACATAGCAGTGACAGTGACGGCGGCGCTGTACATACAGGGATAAGGATAGTATTACATAGAACTGACAGTGACGGCGGCGCTGTACATACAGGGGGCGCTGTACATACAGGAATAAGGATAGTATTATTACATAGCACTGACAGTGACGGTGGCGCTGTACATACAGGGATAAGGATAGTATTATTACATAGCACTGACAGTGACGGCGGCGCTGTACACACAGGGATAAGGATAGTATTACATAGCACTGACAGTGACGCGGCGCTGTACATACAGGGATAAGGATAGTATTACATAGCACTGACAGTGACGGCGGCGCTGTACATACAGGGATAAGGATATTATTATTGCATAGCACTGACAGTGACGGCGGCGCTGTACATACAGGGATAAGGAAAGTATCATTACATAGCAGTGACAGTGACGGAGGCGCTGTACACACAGGGATAAGGATAGTTTTACATAGCACTGACAGTGACGCGGTGCTGTACATACAGGGATAAGGATAGTATTACATAGCACTGACAGTGACGGCGACGCTGTACATACAGGGATAAGAATAGTATTATTACATAGCACTGACAGTGACCGCAGCGCTGTACATACAGGGATAAGGATAGTATTATTACATAGCACTGACAGTGACGGAGGCGCTGTACATACAGGGATAAGGATAATATTATTACATAGCACTGACAGTGACGGAGGCGCTGTACATACAGGGGGCGCTGTACATACAGGAATAAGGATAGTATTATTACATAGCACTGACAGTGACGGTGGCGCTGTACATACAGGGATAAGGATAGTATTATTACATAGCACTGACAGTGACGGTGGCACTGTACATACAGGGATAAGGATAGTATTATTACATAGCACTGACAGTGACGGCGGCGCTGTACACACAGGGATAAGGATAGTATTACATAGCACTGACAGTGACGCGGCGCTGTACATACAGGGATAAGGATAGTATTACATAGCACTGACAGTGACGGCGGTGCTGTAAATACAGGGATAAGGATAGTATTACACAGCACTGACAGTGACGGCGGCGCTGTACATACAGGGTTAAGGAAAGTATTACATAGCACTGACAGTGACGGCGGCGCTGTACATACAGGGACAAGGATATTATTATTCGCATAGCACTGACAGTGACGGCGGCGCTGTACATACAAGGATAAGGATAGTATTATCACATAGCACTGACAGTGACGTGGCGCTGTACATACAGGGATAAGGATAGTATTACATAGAACTGACAGTGACGGTGGCGCTGTACACACAGGGATAAGGATAGTATTACATAGCACTGACAGTGACGCGGCGCTGTACATACAGGGATAAGGATAGTATTACATAGCACTGACAGTGACGGCGGCGCTGTACATACAGGGATAAGGATATTATTATTGCCTAGCACTGACAGTGACGGCGGCGCTGTACATACAGGGATAAGGAAAGTATCATTACATAGCAGTGACAGTGACGGCGGCGCTGTACACACAGGGATAAGGATAGTTTTACATAGCACTGACAGTGACGCGGTGCTGTACATACAGGGATAAGGATAGTATTACATAGCACTGACAGTGACGGCGACGCTGTACATACAGGGATAAGGATAGTATTACACAGCACTGACAGTGACGGCGGCGCTGTACATACAGGGATAAGGATAGTATTACTTAGCACTGACAGTGACGGCGGCGCTGTACATACAGGGATAAGGATATTATTATTACATAGCACTGACAGTGATGGCGGCGCTGTACATACAGGGTTAAGGATAGTGTAATTACATAGCAGTGACAGTGACGGCGGCGCTGTACATACAGGGATAAGGATAGTATTACATAGAACTGACAGTGACGGCGGAGCTGTACATACAGGGATAAGGATAGTATTACATAGCACTGACAGTGACGGCGGCGCTGTACATACAGGGATAAGAATAGTATTATTACATAGCACTGACAGTGACCGCAGCGCTGTACATACAGGGATAAGGATTGTATTATTACATAGCACTGACAGTGACGGAGGCGCTGTACATACAGGGATAAGGATAATATTATTACATAGCACTGACAGTGACGGAGGCGCTGTACATACAGGGGGCGCTGTACATACAGGAATAAGGATAGTATTATTACATAGCACTGACAGTGACGGTGGCGCTGTACATACAGGGATAAGGATAGTATTATTACATAGCACTGACAGTGACGGTGGCACTGTACATACAGGGATAAGGATAGTATTATTACATAGCACTGACAGTGACGGCGGCGCTGTACACACAGGGATAAGGATAGTATTACATAGCACTGACAGTGACGCGGCGCTGTACATACAGGGATAAGGATAGTATTACATAGCACTGACAGTGACGGCGGCGCTGTACATACAGGGATAAGGATATTATTATTCGCATAGCACTGACAGTGACGGCGGCGCTGTACATACAAGGATAAGGATAGTATTTTTACATAGCAGTGACAGTGACGGCGGCGCTGTACATACAGGGATAAGGATAGTATTACATAGAACTGACAGTGACGGCGGCGCTGTACATACAGGGGGCGCTGTACATACAGGAATAAGGATAGTATTATTACATAGCACTGACAGTGACGGTGGCGCTGTACATACAGGGATAAGGATAGTATTATTACATAGCACTTACAGTGACGGTGGCACTGTACATACAGGGATAAGGATAGTATTATTACATAGCACTGACAGTGACGGCGGCGCTGTACACACAGGGATAAGGATAGTATTACATAGCACTGACAGTGACGCGGCGCTGTACATACAGGGATAAGGATAGTATTACATAGCACTGACAGTGACGGCGGCGCTGTACATACAGGGATAAGGATATTATTATTGCATAGCACTGACAGTGACGGCGGCGCTGTACATACAGGGATAAGGAAAGTATCATTACATAGCAGTGACAGTGACGGAGGCGCTGTACACACAGGGATAAGGATAGTTTTACATAGCACTGACAGTGACGCGGTGCTGTACATACAGGGATAAGGATAGTATTACATAGCACTGACAGTGACGGCGACGCTGTACATACAGGGATAAGAATAGTATTATTACATAGCACTGACAGTGACGGAGGCGCTGTACATACAGGGATAAGGATAATATTATTACATAGCACTGACAGTGACGGAGGCGCTGTACATACAGGGGGCGCTGTACATACAGGAATAAGGATAGTATTATTACATAGCACTGACAGTGACGGTGGCGCTGTACATACAGGGATAAGGATAGTATTATTACATAGCACTGACAGTGACGGTGGCACTGTACATACAGGGATAAGGATAGTATTATTACATAGCACTGACAGTGACGGCGGCGCTGTACACACAGGGATAAGGATAGTATTACATAGCACTGACAGTGACGCGGCGCTGTACATACAGGGATAAGGATAGTATTACATAGCACTGACAGTGACGGCGGTGCTGTAAATACAGGGATAAGGATAGTATTACACAGCACTGACAGTGACGGCGGCGCTGTACATACAGGGTTAAGGAAAGTATTACATAGCACTGACAGTGACGGCGGCGCTGTACATACAGGGACAAGGATATTATTATTCGCATAGCACTGACAGTGACGGCGGCGCTGTACATACAAGGATAAGGATAGTATTATCACATAGCACTGACAGTGACGTGGCGCTGTACATACAGGGATAAGGATAGTATTACATAGAACTGACAGTGACGGTGGCGCTGTACACACAGGGATAAGGATAGTATTACATAGCACTGACAGTGACGCGGCGCTGTACATACAGGGATAAGGATAGTATTACATAGCACTGACAGTGACGGCGGCGCTGTACATACAGGGATAAGGATATTATTATTGCCTAGCACTGACAGTGACGGCGGCGCTGTACATACAGGGATAAGGAAAGTATCATTACATAGCAGTGACAGTGACGGCGGCGCTGTACACACAGGGATAAGGATAGTTTTACATAGCACTGACAGTGACGCGGTGCTGTACATACAGGGATAAGGATAGTATTACATAGCACTGACAGTGACGGCGACGCTGTACATACAGGGATAAGGATAGTATTACACAGCACTGACAGTGACGGCGGCGCTGTACATACAGGGATAAGGATAGTATTACTTAGCACTGACAGTGACGGCGGCGCTGTACATACAGGGATAAGGATATTATTATTACATAGCACTGACAGTGATGGCGGCGCTGTATATACAGGGTTAAGGATAGTGTAATTACATAGCAGTGACAGTGACGGCGGCGCTGTACATACAGGGATAAGGATAGTATTACATAGAACTGACAGTGACGGCGGCGCTGTACATACAGGGATAAGGATAGTATTACATAGCACTGACAGTGACGGCGGCGCTGTACATACAGGGATAAGAATAGTATTATTACATAGCACTGACAGTGACCGCAGCGCTGTACATACAGGGATAAGGATAGTATTATTACATAGCACTGACACTGACGGAGGCGCTGTACATACAGGGATAAGGATAATATTATTACATAGCACTGACAGTGACGGAGGCGCTGTACATACAGGGGGCGCTGTACATACAGGAATAAGGATAGTATTATTACATAGCACTGACAGTGACGGTGGCGCTGTACATACAGGGATAAGGATAGTATTATTACATAGCACTGACAGTGACGGTGGCACTGTACATACAGGGATAAGGATAGTATTATTACATAGCACTGACAGTGACGGCGGCGCTGTACACACAGGGATAAGGATAGTATTACATAGCACTGACAGTGACGCGGCGCTGTACATACAGGGATAAGGATAGTATTACATAGCACTGACAGTGACGGCGGTGCTGTAAATACAGGGATAAGGATAGTATTACACAGCACTGACAGTGACGGCGGCGCTGTACATACAGGGATAAGGATAGTATTACATAGCACTGACAGTGACGGCGGCGCTGTACATACAGGGATAAGGATATTATTATTCGCATAGCACTGACAGTGACGGCGGCGCTGTACATACAAGGATAAGGATAGTATTATTACATAGCAGTGACAGTGACGGCGGCGCTGTACATACAGGGATAAGGATAGTATTACATAGAACTGACAGTGACGGCGGCGCTGTACATACAGGGGGCGCTGTACATACAGGAATAAGGATAGTATTATTACATAGCACTGACAGTGACGGTGGCGCTGTACATACAGGGATAAGGATAGTATTATTACATAGCACTTACAGTGACGGTGGCACTGTACATACAGGGATAAGGATAGTATTATTACATAGCACTGACAGTGACGGCGGCGCTGTACACACAGGGATAAGGATAGTATTACATAGCACTGACAGTGACGCGGCGCTGTACATACAGGGATAAGGATAGTATTACATAGCACTGACAGTGACGGCGGCGCTGTACATACAGGGATAAGGATATTATTATTGCATAGCACTGACAGTGACGGCGGCGCTGTACATACAGGGATAAGGAAAGTATCATTACATAGCAGTGACAGTGACGGAGGCGCTGTACACACAGGGATAAGGATAGTTTTACATAGCACTGACAGTGACGGCGACGCTGTACATACAGGGATAAGGATAGTATTACTTAGCACTGACAGTGACGGCGGCGCTGTACATACAGGGATAAGGATATTATTATTACATAGCACTGACAGTGATGGCGGCCCTGTACATACAGGGTTAAGGATAGTGTAATTACATAGCAGTGACAGTGACGGCGGCGCTGTACATACAGGGATAAGGATAGTATTACATAGAACTGACAGTGACGGCGGCGCTGTACATACAGGGATAAGGATAGTATTATTACATAGCACTGACAGTGACGGAGGCGCTGTACATACAGGGATAAGGATAATATTATTACATAGCACTGACAGTGACGGAGGCGCTGTACATACAGGGATAAGGATAATATTATTACATAGCACTGACAGTGACGGAGGCGCTGTACATACAGGGGGCGCTGTACATACAGGAATAAGGATAGTATTATTACATAGCACTGACAGTGACGGTGGCGCTGTACATACAGGGATAAGGATAGTATTATTACATAGCACTGACAGTGACGGTGGCACTGTACATACAGGGATAAGGATAGTATTATTACATAGCACTGACAGTGACGGCGGCGCTGTACACACAGGGATAAGGATAGTTTTACATAGCACTGACAGTGACGCGGTGCTGTACATACAGGGATAAGGATAGTATTACATAGCACTGACAGTGACGGCGACGCTGTACATACAGGGATAAGGATAGTATTACACAGCACTGACAGTGACGGCGGCGCTGTACATACAGGGATAAGGATAGTATTACTTAGCACTGACAGTGACGGCGGCGCTGTACATACAGGGATAAGGATATTATTATTACATAGCACTGACAGTGATGGCGGCGCTGTACATACAGGGTTAAGGATAGTGTAATTACATAGCAGTGACAGTGACGGCGGCGCTGTACATACAGGGATAAGGATAGTATTACATAGAACTGACAGTGACGGCGGCGCTGTACATACAGGGATAAGGATAGTATTACATAGCACTGACAGTGACGGCGGCGCTGTACATACAGGGATAAGAATAGTATTATTACATAGCACTGACAGTGACCGCAGCGCTGTACATACAGGGATAAGGATAGTATTATTACATAGCAGTGACAGTGACGGCGGCACTGTAGATACAGGGATAAGGATAGTATTACATAGCACTGACAGTGACGGCGGCGCTGTACATACAGGGATAAGAATAGTATTATTACATAGCAGTGACAGTGACGGCGGCGCTGTACATACAGGGATAAGGATAGTATTACATAGAACTGACAGTGACGGCGGCGCTGTACATACAGGGATAAGGATAGTATTAGATAGCACTGACAGTGACGGCGGCGCTGTACATACAGGGATAAGAATAGTATTATTACATAGCACTGACAGTGACCGCAGCGCTGTACATACAGGGATAAGGATAGTATTATTACATAGCACTGACAGTGACGGAGGCGCTGTACATACAGGGATAAGGATAATATTATTACATAGCACTGACAGTGACGGAGGCGCTGTACATACAGGGGGCGCTGTACATACAGGAATAAGGATAGTATTATTACATAGCACTGACAGTGACGGTGGCGCTGTACATACAGGGATAAGGATAGTATTATTACATAGCACTGACAGTGACGGTGGCACTGTACATACAGGGATAAGGATAGTATTATTACATAGCACTGACAGTGACGGCGGCGCTGTACACACAGGGATAAGGATAGTATTACATAGCACTGACAGTGACGCGGCGCTGTACATACAGGGATAAGGATAGTATTACATAGCACTGACAGTGACGGCGGTGCTGTAAATACAGGGATAAGGATAGTATTACACAGCACTGACAGTGACGGCGGCGCTGTACATACAGGGATAAGGATAGTATTACATAGCACTGACAGTGACGGCGGCGCTGTACATACAGGGATAAGGATATTATTATTCGCATAGCACTGACAGTGACGGCGGCGCTGTACATACAAGGATAAGGATAGTATTATTACATAGCAGTGACAGTGACGGCGGCGCTGTACATACAGGGATAAGGATAGTATTACATAGAACTGACAGTGACGGCGGCGCTGTACATACAGGGGGCGCTGTACATACAGGAATAAGGATAGTATTATTACATAGCACTGACAGTGACGGTGGCGCTGTACATACAGGGATAAGGATAGTATTATTACATAGCACTTACAGTGACGGTGGCACTGTACATACAGGGATAAGGATAGTATTATTACATAGCACTGACAGTGACGGCGGCGCTGTACACACAGGGATAAGGATAGTATTACATAGCACTGACAGTGACGCGGCGCTGTACATACAGGGATAAGGATAGTATTACATAGCACTGACAGTGACGGCGGCGCTGTACATACAGGGATAAGGATATTATTATTGCATAGCACTGACAGTGACGGCGGCGCTGTACATACAGGGATAAGGAAAGTATCATTACATAGCAGTGACAGTGACGGAGGCGCTGTACACACAGGGATAAGGATAGTTTTACATAGCACTGACAGTGACGCGGTGCTGTACATACAGGGATAAGGATAGTATTACATAGCACTGACAGTGACGGCGACGCTGTACATACAGGGATAAGGATAGTATTACACAGCACTGACAGTGACGGCGGCGCTGTACATACAGGGATAAGGATAGTATTACTTAGCACTGACAGTGACGGCGGCGCTGTACATACAGGGATAAGGATATTATTATTACATAGCACTGACAGTGATGGCGGCCCTGTACATACAGGGTTAAGGATAGTGTAATTACATAGCAGTGACAGTGACGGCGGCGCTGTACATACAGGGATAAGGATAGTATTATTACATAGCACTGACAGTGACGGCGGCGCTGTACATACAGGGATAAGGATAGTATTATTACATAGCACTGACAGTGACGGCGGCGCTGTACATACAGGGAAAGATAGTATTATTACATAGCACTGACAGTGACGGCGGCGCTGTCACTGCTATGTAATAATACTATCCTTATCCCTGTATGTACAGCGCCGCCGTCACTGTCAGTGCTATGTAATAATACTATCCTTATCCCTGTATGTACAGCGCCGCCATCACTGTCAGTGGGTTGAAAGTACTTTTCTCCACCCCTGTTATTGCCACAGATTTGCTCTTTACAGGTCGCCGCCATCACTGTCAGTGCTATGTAATACTATCCTTATCCCTGTATCTACAGTGCCGCCGTCACTGTCACTGCTATGTAATAATACTATCCTTATCCCTGTATGTACAGCGCCACCGTCACTGTCACTGCTATGCAATAATACTATTCTTATCCCTGTATGTTCAACACCGCCGTTACTGTCAGTGCTATGTAATTGTACATACAGGGATAAGGATAGTATTACATAGCACTGACAGTGACGGCGGCGCTGTACATACAGATATAAGGATATTATTATTACATAGCACTGACAGTGACGGCGGCGCTGTACATACAGGGATAAGGATAGTATTATTACATAGCAGTAACAGTGACGGCGGCGCTGTACATACAGGGATAGGGATAGTATTACATAGCACTGTCAGTGACGGCAGCGCTGTACATACAGGGATAAGGATAATATTATTACATAGCACTGACAGTGACGGAGGCGCTGTACATACAGGGGGCGCTGTACATACAGGAATAAGGATAGTATTATTACATAGCACTGACAGTGACGGTGGCGCTGTACATACAGGGATAAGGATAGTATTATTACATAGCACTGACAGTGACGGTGGCACTGTACATACAGGGATAAGGATAGTATTATTACATAGCACTGACAGTGACGGCGGCGCTGTACACACAGGGATAAGGATAGTATTACATAGCACTGACAGTGACGCGGCGATGTACATACAGGGATAAGGATAGTATTACATAGCACTGACAGTGACGGCGGTGCTGTAAATACAGGGATAAGGATAGTATTACACAGCACTGACAGTGACGGCGGCGCTGTACATACAGGGATAAGGATAGTATTACATAGCACTGACAGTGACGGCGGCGCTGTACATACAGGGATAAGGATATTATTATTCGCATAGCACTGACAGTGACGGCGGCGCTGTACATACAAGGATAAGGATAGTATTATTACATAGCAGTGACAGTGACGGCGGCGCTGTACATACAGGGATAAGGATAGTATTACATAGAACTGACAGTGACGGCGGCGCTGTACATACAGGGGGCGCTGTACATACAGGAATAAGGATAGTATTATTACATAGCACTGACAGTGACGGTGGCGCTGTACATACAGGGATAAGGATAGTATTATTACATAGCACTTACAGTGACGGTGGCACTGTACATACAGGGATAAGGATAGTATTATTACATAGCACTGACAGTGACGGCGGCGCTGTACACACAGGGATAAGGATAGTATTACATAGCACTGACAGTGACGCGGCGCTGTACATACAGGGATAAGGATAGTATTACATAGCACTGACAGTGACGGCGGCGCTGTACATACAGGGATAAGGATATTATTATTGCATAGCACTGACAGTGACGGCGGCGCTGTACATACAGGGATAAGGAAAGTATCATTACATAGCAGTGACAGTGACGGAGGCGCTGTACACACAGGGATAAGGATAGTTTTACATAGCACTGACAGTGACGCGGTGCTGTACATACAGGGATAAGGATAGTATTACATAGCACTGACAGTGACGGCGACGCTGTACATACAGGGATAAGGATAGTATTACACAGCACTGACAGTGACGGCGGCGCTGTACATACAGGGATAAGGATAGTATTACTTAGCACTGACAGTGACGGCGGCGCTGTACATACAGGGATAAGGATATTATTATTACATAGCACTGACAGTGATGGCGGCACTGTACATACAGGGTTAAGGATAGTGTAATTACATAGCAGTGACAGTGACGGCGGCGCTGTACATACAGGGATAAGGATAGTATTACATAGAACTGACAGTGACGGCGGAGCTGTACATACAGGGATAAGGATAGTATTACATAGCACTGACAGTGACGGCGGCGCTGTACATACAGGGATAAGAATAGTATTATTACATAGCACTGACAGTGACCGCAGCGCTGTACATACAGGGATAAGGATAGTATTATTACATAGCACTGACAGTGACGGAGGCGCTGTACATACAGGGATAAGGATAATATTATTACATAGCACTGACAGTGACGGAGGCGCTGTACATACAGGGGGCGCTGTACATACAGGAATAAGGATAGTATTATTACATAGCACTGACAGTGACGGTGGCGCTGTACATACAGGGATAAGGATAGTATTATTACATAGCACTGACAGTGACGGTGGCACTGTACATACAGGGATAAGGATAGTATTATTACATAGCACTGACAGTGACGGCGGCGCTGTACACACAGGGATAAGGATAGTATTACATAGCACTGACAGTGACGCGGCGCTGTACATACAGGGATAAGGATAGTATTACATAGCACTGACAGTGACGGCGGCGCTGTACATACAGGGATAAGGATATTATTATTCGCATAGCACTGACAGTAACGGCGGCGCTGTACATACAAGGATAAGGATAGTATTATTACATAGCAGTGACAGTGACGGCGGCGCTGTACATACAGGGATAAGGATAGTATTACATAGAACTGACAGTGACGGCGGCGCTGTACATACAGGGGGCGCTGTACATACAGGAATAAGGATAGTATTATTACATAGCACTGACAGTGACGGTGGCGCTGTACATACAGGGATAAGGATAGTATTATTACATAGCACTTACAGTGACGGTGGCACTGTACATACAGGGATAAGGATAGTATTATTACATAGCACTGACAGTGACGGCGGCGCTGTACACACAGGGATAAGGATAGTATTACATAGCACTGACAGTGACGCGGCGCTGTACATACAGGGATAAGGATAGTATTACATAGCACTGACAGTGACGGCGGCGCTGTACATACAGGGATAAGGATATTATTATTGCATAGCACTGACAGTGACGGCGGCGCTGTACATACAGGGATAAGGAAAGTATCATTACATAGCAGTGACAGTGACGGAGGCGCTGTACACACAGGGATAAGGATAGTTTTACATAGCACTGACAGTGACGCGGTGCTGTACATACAGGGATAAGGATAGTATTACATAGCACTGACAGTGACGGCGACGCTGTACATACAGGGATAAGAATAGTATTATTACATAGCACTGACAGTGACCGCAGCGCTGTACATACAGGGATAAGGATAGTATTATTACATAGCACTGACAGTGACGGAGGCGCTGTACATACAGGGATAAGGATAATATTATTACATAGCACTGACAGTGACGGAGGCGCTGTACATACAGGGGGCGCTGTACATACAGGAATAAGGATAGTATTATTACATAGCACT